>NC_044055.1:24369799-24472299 GCF_902167405.1 Gadus morhua | reverse complement strand
GAATGAGTGAGCGAGGGAGTGTTAGTGTGTGTGTGTGTGTGTCTGTGTGTGTCTGAGTCTCTCTTCTGTCAGCCTCCCGTTGAACTGTATAAAATATTCTTTCAACCCTTTTTTCCGTCTCATTCTTAAAATTCTCTCAACCCTCTCCTCGCCTGTCCAAGACTGTGTGTGTTTTAGTGAGTGTGTGTTAGAGATAGTGTGCGAGTGTGAGAGCTGGTTTTGCATGTATGATTGCTCCAGTCCTGGGTTTCTCGCTGTGTGTCTGATAGTGGTTGCTTGTTCACTTTTAAATCTCCTCTGAAACAACTTCCTTTGCCCCCCCCCCCCCCCATTCCATACATACACAAACACTTAAGCATACACCCATGCACACCCGTGCATGGGCGTGAATACTAAAACAGACCTGGCATGGGCCATTATGCTAATGAACCTAAACAGTCCTTAACAAACCTTTGTTTAAATTATCATGCGGAGAGTTAGAGTAAGAAAACGGAACCAAAGAAGATTTTTGTGTGATACTAAGTTATGATATTTCATTTCTTTAAATCTCTCTCATACTTTCTGTTCTTCCCTCTTTGAAAGCAGTGCATGGTTAAATTATAAAGGGGCTTTAAAGCTAGAGCTGTTCCAGTTAAAAGACTACCTGCCCTCGCCAGGGTTCCTAGCCCTCCATTTTGGATCATTGGCCGTTTCTTTGTCCCGCTCTTCCCTGGATGGAGAGAGAGAGAGAGAGAGAGAGAGAGAGAGAGAGAGAGAGAGAGAGAGAGAGAGAGAGGGGGGGGGGGGGGACAAGACAGAGAGAGAGGGGGGGAGACGAGACAGAGCGAGAGAGAGCGAGAGAGAGAGAGGGGGAGACGAGACAGAGAGCCAGAGAGATAAAGAGAGGGAGAGACAGAGAGAGAGAGAGAGAGATTGAGAGAGGGAGAGAGAGGCAGATCAGATTCCCTTAAGAAACATATTAGACAGGAACATGTGGCACACACACACATAGGGATATATTTTTCTGTGTGTTCACAGTCTGTGTGTTATCTGTGAATAATTTAGATCCATCGATTAGCTGAAATCCACCACACCAACCGTAAACACAGGGGGAAATGTGTGTGTGTGTGTGTGTGTGAGTTTGTGTGTGTGTGTGTGTGTGTGTGTGTGCGCGCGTGTGTGTGGATGTGCACATATCAGCATGTAATATCATGTGTTTTCAGCATCTTAATAGCCCCTGGCTCTGCCAAGCCTATCATTGGGACGACTGTGAACAGGACCAAGCACTAAGCTGTAGGGTGTGCTGAGGTGTGTTGGTCGAGGTACGGTGATGTAAGGGCTTCTCCCAGACGTGGTTCAAGAAGACAGGCCCTGCTGTGCCAAGCTGTGCCAGCCGTCTGCCACTCACCAACGGTAGCCTGAGGTGTTGGGGGTAACGTTCATGATACAATCACAGCTGCTCGCCCTCATTGTTTTACAGCTGATGAATTCAGCAGAAGCACAGTAAGCGTTCTGTAAATGGATCGACAACAACCGGTGCTTTTGTTGTTTTTGTGTGGCTACATAAAAAAATTATATAATGGGCTCTTGCTAGCACAGAAATAATGCTCCTCTTTTCACTTACCCCTATTCACCATTAACCAATGAGCATGTCTGTTTTATCTCTCTTTCTCCTTCTCCTTGTCTCTCGCCTGCTTACAATCAGTGGCTTAAGGCCAAGGTAAGAAACAGTTGACTCTACTTTACTAAGTATTAACTCTGTCTCGCTATCTGCGCTACACAAATTCTTGCTTGGCATCACATTTTGTATTGGGCTATGACGTAAGGGATTAGAATACATATGGTAATGCAGATTAAGGAAGGATTTGCAAATGTGTTTGTATTTCTGTTAGTGAGAAGGAAATATCTTTCTGCCTTCCAACATGTCCTCCTGTCTGTCTGTCTGTCTGTCTGTCTGTCTGTCTGTCTGTCTGTCTGTCTGTCTGTCTGTCTGTCTGTCTGTCTGTCTGCCTGTCTGCCTGTCTGCCTGTCTGTCTATCCCACTTGTTTTATGGTCTTTCCCAGTGTTTTCCCCCAAATCGTGTTCAAACAGCATTCATAAACAAACCCAAAGGGATTTGATGAAATAATCTGCTAAATGACTGAATCACTGTATGTTTAAATGTCTCGTCATGGAAGAATCCTGTAATTGTGGTAAAGATCTGGTCCATCCAGCACACAGACTGTCAGACCCAGCGCACAATAGCAGGTGTTGGGGCTGAAACATTGTCTGTCTGACTGTTATCTGCTGATTCTGTGTTGGTTGTGAGAGAGCTGTAGAGTTCACTCCCTTCTCTCTCCACTTTCTCCTCCTCTCCATCTTAAGCAACAGGGGAACAACGCAGCCGGACGAGGGGGGACGCTGTCCAGGACCAACCCCCCCACACAGAAGCCCCCCAGTCCCCCCATGGCGGGCCGCGGCACCCTGGGGTCAGCACCTACTTTCTACAGTGTTGATGTGTTTGAACACGCTAGCATAGACTCAGTCCATGCTGCATGCTATGCTGACAGGTTTCATCCCAATTATAGCGCATCGCTTCAGAGGGTTAAAAAAAAAATAAAAAAATCAAATTATATTCAGCTGCTTCGAAAGGCCCAATGTTTTCCGCAGTATCGTAAAATGATTGAACGTTGGCCTATTAGGTTTCATAAACCGACACAAATGTATTTCTGATGGTGCCTCTTCTCAGCCGCAGTGCAGCACGGTGTGTTTATGTAGGTAATGGGTGATGGTTTATAAGGAGGTGCTTGGTGCCGGTGGTGCCAAAGCAGTTTGGAGCTCCTTATATGTCCATTGTGTTGGTGGGGTTTGCTTTGTGGGTCAAAAGTCACGCTCATGGTTTGGATACACACAGGTTATGTCCTCATCAATGCTGTGTTTATTTGTGCGTTCAGGAGATCAGGACTTTTGTGAGTCCTCCATACTGCTTTTATTGACATCAATCTCTCTCTCTGTCGTCCTTTATCTCTTCCCTCCATCCAACTTTCACACCCTACCTCGATTCTCCCCTCCCGCCTTCCCCCCTTCTCTTTCTCTCTCTCTCTTTCTCTCTCTCTCCCTCTCCCTCTCTCCCTCCCATCCAGGCGCAACACCCCCTACAAGACCCTGGAGCCAGTAAAGCCCCCTGTGGTGCCTAACGACTACATGACCAGTCCAGCGCGCCTGGGCAGCCAGAACAGCCCCGCACGCACAGCCTCGCTCAACCAAAGGCCCCGCACCCACAGGTAGCTCATTGCTGCCAGCTCGTATGCTAGAAACTATTAACAACCTACATGAGTTCTGCAGGAGGCCCCACACTCACAGTTAGCGAGCTTACATGCTAGCAAAGAGTAAGGATGTAGCTGTTCTCACAGGTCACACAGGTTCAAGTTAAAAGTGCCAGCTACTAGCAACTACTGAAAATATGTACCACAGACTACACGCCTCTAATTGTATGCTTATGTATGATTGTGTATGAATTCTAGAAATATGTTTGCACCAAGTTGTTTGAGAGATCTCCTTGGAGAGAATATGTCAGTTAACTCACCAGTGAGAAAAGCCAACTCTGCGGGCACGCTGACAGAGATGTCAAAATTAAACACACATTAGGAGAGCAGGAAACGCAGGAAATTTTCATTTGTCAGCGGCAGTCGTGTATTAAAGATCCCATGGCATGAAAATTTCACTTTTTGAGGTTTTCTAACATTAATAGGAGTTCCCCTAGCCTACCTATGCTGCCCCAGTAGCTAGAAATTTCGTTTGGTGTAAAACGAGCACTAGGCATTCTGCTCCGCCTTTGAAAAAACGAAGCTCAGACGCGCCGTTTTGAATTTCCCCGTATGTCGTCATAAGGGGAGATGCCACCTCCCCTTTCTCTGCCTTGCCAGCCCAGAGAATTTGGCCCGTCAGTGAGCTACGACCGGGCAAGTGCCACATGCGTGTGTGTGTGTGTATGTGTGTGTGATTAAACCCACTGTAACGCAAGTGTTGTACACTTCTTTGTTATTTGGATAACCCTTCTGCTGTTGGTGTTATGGCGCATAACACTTCGGACTCTCGTCTCTGGTATTTCCATAACGAGACTCGTAGTGGGGGTTATCTCAGCCATGGTTGAGAAGGAATTTGGGGAAAGGAACTTTGGCCTTGACTTCCTGAAGTACATCAACCAAGACCCTAACCCAACCCGTGATTGTCTCCCGCTTGAGCCCCGCTTCCCGCTGCCTGCTGCCGGGGGACCACCACCTCGGCGCTGCCCATTGCAGGAGGCGGTGGTGCCTAAGCGCTGCCCGCTGCCGAGGCGATGGTCCCTGGGCAGCGAGGCTCCGGCGGAAGACAATCGCGGTCAACAATCGCAAGCAACACTCCCTTTCTCCTCCATGTCGCGGTTCAGTCTACTTCAGATTGATGTGGACGTGGAACAACCAGAGACGTCGGAGAACCCGACGCAGTCGTTTGAGATTCATAATATCGTCTGGAGGCGCACACAGCTTTTGGCCATGATAATATATATTATATGATATAGATATATTATCTGTGTATAATATGATATTATTTAGATATAGAGCTGAAGGACTCCCGCCGGAGCACCCGGAGTGTTCTAGAATATTCACAGAACACGGCCAAATGCTGTGTGGGCCTCGCCATTGCAATAAATCCACTGTAAACAGAGTGCATGGTACCGTGGCCACAAGCTGCTTAGGGCCACACCTGCAACCTCCTCTTTGACCCGCCTCTCTCCCCCTCATTTGCATTAAAGCTAACGACACCGAAACGTCGCGTTTGGGTAAAGCTCAATGTGCGACTAGCTCGTAGTGGCTGTAATTCTGCAACACGGCTGAATTTCTTACTCCCTGTCTCTCTCTCTCCCTGTCTCTCCCTCCCTCCCTGTGTCCCTCCCTCTGTCTCTCTCTCTCCCTGTCTCCCTCCCTCCCTGTCTCTCCCCCTCCCTGTCTCCCCCTCCCTGTCTCTCCCTCCCTCCCTGTGTCCCTCCCTCTCTCCCTGTCTCCCTCCCTCCCTGTCTCTCCCCCTCCCTGTCTCCCCCTCCCTGTCTCTCCCTCCCTCCCTGTGTCCCTCCCTCTGTCTCTCTCTCTCCCTGCCTATCCCCCTCCCTGTCTCCCCCTCCCTGTCTCTCCCTCCCTCCCTGTGTCTGTAGTGGCAGCAGTGGGGGGAGTGGCAGCAGGGAGAACAGCGGCAGCAGCAGCGTTGGCATTCCTCTGGCGGTTCCCACTCCCTCCCCCCCCAGCATGGGCCAAGGTAAGGCTGGATTTCATGTGTTCCCCTCTCAGGTTAACCTGTCAGAATATGTTTACCCTGTTGAAATGATCCATGTCATTTGACTGTGATGGAGATGATGAGTCGATTATTACAGTAGCATTAATCCAGGCAGCCACCACCCCCCAACTCCACGGCCCTCCCAATCACTGTATTGGATTACGACTAGAGTACCATGGGTAACCTTTGAAATGGGTTCTGAGGACACAATTCTATAATTTGACTGAGAAAGTGGAGTTTTCCTCCTTAACATTATTATTATAATTATATTAATGTAGTCCCCCACCATCGAGGCACACCATTACCGTGGAGGCATATCACTTCCATCATTTTGGGAATTCTAAAGCTAATGAATGTTGTCCATAAAAATGTAAACACCATGGAATTCATAGCATTTGAATATTAATAATATAATACTTTGAAAACAAGGTCATCTGAATGTATTTGTTCTGAATTCACCTCTTTGTAATTCAAACATGGCATTTGAAAAAAACAAACACGATATCAAATATATATATATTCATATAAATATATATTCACACAAATTCAGATACAAAAATGGAATTTGTAGATATTCCAGAAGCAATATTCATTACTAATATTCAAGTGATCAAAATACGACCAGAAAATTCAAGCAATAGGAATCAGCAATCGAGACAGAACGCATCGAACCGACTGCTGCCTATAGAGTCAGTCAGTCATGGGATCAGAGAAAACTGCTTGAGAATTAAACCCAACGATTGCCAGCAGGGAACGACAGGCTCCAGTAAACGGTCCGGTTCGTGTCAGTTATGATGAACATTCAAAACTCGGAGCATAATAAACACGGGGTTTCTCATCACACAACAGATATGATCACTTTCAGTCTCGATTGCTTTGGCCTGTCCTTGAAATGCCCTGCTTCTTTTGGCTTGAACCTTTCAGGTCGTTATTTTGAACACGCTGATGTTTAGGGAATTTTAGCAGACGCTTTTATCGTAAGCGAGGTACAACGGTTAATGCACACATCCACACACCGACGGTATCGGGATCACTCAGGGACACCTTGACGCATTTGTATCGGAATGAGTGGACATTGAATTATTTTTTTTGTAATTGTGTTTTAAATGGTACAAATGGAAAGGCCATGTTTGAATTTTCGTAAAGTGAATTCAAAAAATTTCGAATGAAATTCAATGTTGCAAATTCAAGGCTATTTACATTTTCTCATGCACATTTTCTTATCCCCCCCCCCCCCCCCCCACAGTGGCCCCTGTTTCCACGGCAGTGCCCCAGGGGCCCGGCTTGGGCCCCATCCCCATGTCCCAGTTCGGCACCATCTCGCGCCAGGTGTCTCGCCACAACTCGTCCTCCACCACCTCCTCCGCCTCCATGGTGTCAGCCACGGGCACCTACCGCCGCGCCCCCTCCCTCAACTCCCAGTTCTCCATCTCCCAGCAGCCCCACCTCAACGGAGGCCCCGTCTACCCCCCCAACCCAGGTAACCCGGGTAACCCAGGGCTGTGTGGGGGGGGGTCGTCGTGAGAGTGGGGGGGGCAAGAGAGAGAGAGGGGAGAGAGAGAGATAGGGGGGCAAGAGAGGGGAGAGAGAGAGAGATAGGGGGGGCAAGAGAGCGGAGAGAGAGAGAGATAGGGGGGCAAGAGAGGGGAGAGAGAGAGAGATAGGGGGGCAAGAGAGGGAAGAGAGAGAGAGATAGGGGGGCAAGAGAGAGAGAGAGAGAGGGGGGGAGAGAGAGAGAGATAGGGGGGCAAGAGAGAGAGAGAGAGAGGGGGGAGAGAGAGAGAGATAGGGGGGCAAGAGAGAGAGAGAGGGGAGAGAGAGAGAGAGAGGGGAGAGAGAGAGAGAGAGAGAGGGGAGAGAGAGAGAGATAGGGGGGCAAGAGAGAGAGAGGGGGTAGGGAGAGAGAGAAAGAGTCCTAGGCCCACACTATTACTGCATTACAATAAATAGATAGATAGATAGTTAAGTAGGCAGACAGAAAGACAGACGCATACACAGACAGACCAACATATAGATAGATTGAATGCATCGAATGTTTCACAGCAAAACAGCACTGGGAATCATCGTGATGAATAATCCTTCCATTACACCGTATCAGTGCACGATGTGCTGTGCGACAATGCAGAGAGGGGACCTGTTTAACATTCTACATGCTGATCAGGAGCCAGCATGGGGCTCTCTTGTGAGTCAGAGCACTTCCCTCCATGCTGCCTCCACCACAGTGCATTTAGACAGGGTTTAGCTCTTCGTGTTTAGATTGTCTTCTGAAGAGGTGTGGTGAATCATAACGATGGAGCATCAAGCTGTTGGTTTCAGGTTGTCTCTCTATGCAATGCTGCCTGCACTGCCTGCGAGGGAGACAGCTTCACTGTTAAACATCACTTGGAGAAGCTCTGTGAGTCAGTGGTGAATAGGGAATTATGGGATAGACAAGAGCCTCAATGTGTCTTCCTACATGTTACTGTTTCACTCACACACACACACTCACACACGTTAACTCTCTTACATACACGTTGATTTGTTCTCAAAGATTCTGACACTTCGCTGCATCATTTGCGCACGCACACACAGAAGAGGACACGCAACCATACCTACAGACTCAGGCATTCACTAGATGAGGGGGACATGAGGACCTATGAACACTAGTGTGTGTGTCTGTCTTTGTATGTACGTGTGTGTACATGCACATGTAACCATGTGTGCAAGTGTGTGTGCTTGTGTGCGTGGGTGCATATGTACGTGTGTGCATGCAAACGTGTGTGTGTGTGTGTGTGTGTGTGTGTGTGTGTGTTTGTGTTTTTGTATGCTTGTGATGCCCATGATGCAACTTCATGCAAACATAGCCCAGACGTTCCAAACCTTTCTAACAGAAACCACCAAGTAGACAGTGAAAGATGAGCATACATCTGGGCCTGAGGTGGAGGTGGTGAGTGCTGGGACACTTGGGAAGCCCTTCTGGAATGTGTGCATGAGAGTGTGTAAGCGGACTGACAGGTTATCAGCAATGTTCAGGGGGAGCCTTCAAGGACTGCTGCATGAGATGCAGTTCATCACCTCAAGCAGACACAGCCTGTATGGATGCCGTCACCTCAGCGCTATATACCTGTCTACCTCAGCCTACCACAGACACACACAAGCAAGAGAAGACACACATAAACGCACACACAAAGACACACATGCACACACACACACACAGACACACGTTTACAGCTACTCTAAACAATGGCCACTTTCCAAAAAGGCCTCTTGGTTTGTTTGAAGGAGATGGATCAACTCATTGTAAACCCCTGGCAGAACAGAACAAAAACATTATACTCTATCTCTCACACACACACACACACACACACACACACACACACACACACACACACACACACACACACACACACACACACACACACACACACACACACACACACACACACACACACACACACACACACACACACACACACACACACACACACACACATTACTGTCCCTCTGAGATATGTCTCCTTTCGAAAGGGCCCAATGTTTAAACGTGGCAGTGTACACCCAGATGGATGATGGATGGAACAGTCAACCAGTTGGTACGGTCCCCTGGGGTAGCCTGCTAGGCTGATCGATCCATTAAGCATTCCTCTGGGTGGTCACTGCTACTCGTGACGTCACTAGCAGGTCGATTTTTAAGCGGCTTGTTATGGCAAAACAGCACCACACCTGGTGTCAAAGTAGGGGGGTTTAATGCAACCAAGCAGCTCTCAGCTGCGGCCCTCTGCTGTAGCATCTCTGTGAGGTAAGGGGTCATACCCAGGCCACCAGCCACACCCTGAGAGCTACACAGCACAAGCTGGGGCTTGAGGATTGATGGAGTGTACCAAAGTTAATAACCTAGCATAGCCCAGCCATCACATAAGCTTCCACTACAAAAATATCTTTGGGAAACAGATGTTAAATTCATTACAGCAAATAAATCAGAATACAATTACACTGTATACGATTACATATCATTTGAGTACATGATATGAAATCTGACATGACCTATCATGAAATAATTATTCTAATGTGACTAATTATAGCCCTCAGTCCCCTGGTCCCAGTCCCACTAAAGGCTGCTGGTACCAGGAGAAGGGGCGAGGGAGCTATAGCCTTCTTCTTCAGTCCCCTGGTCACAGTCCCACTAAAGGCTGCTGGTACCAGGAGGAATGCATCATGCTTGCAGGTGTCGTACAGATTTGCTTTGCTTACACAAGTCTTTTTGTTTGTTTGTCCTTCCTTCTACCTCTTACACTCTCCCTCCTCCTCCACCTCAATTTTGCCCCCACACCTTCCTCCCGCTCCCTCGCTCTCTCTCCTCTTCATCCACTGCTCTCTCGCCCGCCGGTGCGTGTGTTGGGTGACGCTGCTTCAGTTGCTGTGGCTCCTCCCCCTCCTCCCATGGTGCAGTTGACTCCCCAGATCCCCCTGACTGGTTTTGTGGCCCGCATGCAGGAGAGCAGTAAGTACCACACACACACACACACACACACACACACACACACCTGAGACACACACACACACACACCGGAAGCCCCATCCACACCGATTTTTTTTGTTGGTGAAAACACCATTCAGAAAGATCCGTGTCCGTGTTCGGATTCTTGTGTACGCTAAATACGCAAAAAAGTTTAAAAGCTGCATCCTCCGCCTGTCTTCTCTTTTATTGTTGGAGAACCAGCGCCACACAGTGGCCTTGAATATGTACTACAGCGTTTCTACAGCTAGATGCGTTTTCGCAATGAGTCCGTCTTTACGTAGATATTCCTGAAACGCTTCAATGGAAAACGGAGGGGAAAAGATAGTTTTCACCAGTGTGGACGGGGCCTGAGATACACAAACACACAAAATTGAGACAAACACACACACACACCTGATACACACACACACACCTGAGACACACACACACACACCTGAGAAACACACGCATACCTGAGACACAAACACCTGAGACACACACATACACACCTGAGACACATACACCTGAGACGTACACACATACCTGAGACACACACACACACACACACCTGAGACACACAAACCTGAGACACACACACACCTGAGACACACACACACAACTGAGACACACAAACCTGAGACACACACACACCTGAGACACACAGGATCGTTCAATGCTTGGCTCCCACTACTTTATTTTGCTCATAGAAATAAGGGGTTGCTGCAAGCGGTAATGGTAATAGTTTTAGCAGGGTTTTAATGAGCATATTAACAACTACTTCAATGATAAAACAAGGCCAAATGAAACAAAACGCCCTACCTACTAATACTAACAGGCCGGTCATTTAATGAACATTAACAGGTAGCGTGTTCTTTCTGTCATGGTGGTTCGTCCTGAACAATAGCGCCTGTGTGCTTCTTCTTCCAGTGTATAGCATGAGTCCTGCTTTGCACACTCACGCATGCAAGAACACACACGCACTCACAGACACACAGGCATTGTCATATACCTACACACTCACTGATGTAGTGTACAAGCAAACACTTTTGTTTCTATGCACAGTGTTTAACACACGTACAACATCTGCATAAAAGGCGGATTTAAATGCATCCCAAACACATGAACGCATGAACCTTGGCGGGTCAGGGGGCAGGGGAGGGGAGGGGCCAGATGGAGTCTGTCTGGACCGTTCTTCTCCAATACACACACACACACTCACTCACACACACTCACTCACACACACACACACACACACACACACACACACACACACACACACACACACACACACACACACACACACACACACACACACACACACACACACACACACACACACTCACCCTTACACGCTACCGCCACACCCTTCTGTCCGAGTAATCATTTGAGGCAACGTAGCCCCCCACATAAACACGCAGACAAACTCATACGCACACCCACGCACACACACATACACACACACACACACACACACATACACCCCTACACCCCCCCCCCCACACACACACACACACACATTGCTCCCGCCTGTGCACACAAACACGCCTCTGAAGTCGTGTCTGTTGCCATGGTGAAAGAGAATGGGCTCACTGCTGACAAGTGTGACCCGATGGTTGTGATACACCTCTGTCTCACATACACCATCTCACACAACATTGCACAAGGTTTCTATCTAAATCTTATTCGTCTCAGTCTCTCAGTCTCTCTGTCTCTGTCTCTCTCTCTCTCTCTCTCTCTCTCTCTCTCTCTCTCTCTGTCTCTCTCGCTATCTCTCTCTCTCTCTCTCTCTCTCTCTCTTTTTCTCTCTCTCTCTTTCTCTCTCTCTCTTTCTCCCTCGCTCCCTCACTCTCTCTCTCTCTCTCTCTCTCTCTCTCTCTCTCTCTCTCTCTCTCTCTCTCTCTCTCTCTTTCTCTCTCTCGCTCTCTCTCTCCCGCTTTCTCTATCTCTCCCCGTCTCTCTCCGTTACTCCCTCTTTGTCTCTGTCTTTGCATCTATATCTCTGACTCACTGTCTACCACACAGTCTCAATATATATGTTACCTTTTCATATTAGTTTATTGAGTCATATTTCTCTCTTTCTCTACCTCTCTCTCATTATCTGTTTCTCTCTATCCATCTTTCTATCACCTTATGTCACCTGTCGATACGGTTTAGAGTAGTACTCTGTAGTTGCTATGTCTTTTTGGATTACTTAAACTTATCCTCGCAGCCAACAGTTAAAATGTCAAATTGGACATATGCAGATGTAAACCGAGATACGGCCATGTGATTGGACAATCGACATTCAGTGAGTACTGGCGGTCCGTACAGACTCCAGCTGGAGTTTAGTTTCCCGGTTTTAATCATTTCCGTACTGATGTCCCACCAGCAGCCACTAGAGGGTGGGTGGGGTGGGGCCATGCGTTGCCACGCCAGAGGCCGCCCGTTTGGTGGGTCTGACGGTAGCAGAAACGGTAAACCTCCCACACACCATAGGTTCCAACCTGTTTTAATATCCAACGCAGCTACACAGGTAAAAACTGTTCATGACAAGAGCAATAAAGCCATAAAACGTCTTCACAGGCAATGTGTTGAGTTCATGGTATTAAGTTAACATCAGATCTACAGGAAGACATGAGAGGAAGTACACATTTGTGTGTGTGTGTGCGTGTGTGTTGGTTCGTGTGCCGCCTCTGGGTGCTGCGAGGGAGCATAACCTGATAAATCACATGGCTGCCCTCTAGTGGACAATTGAGACATTGCTTGTTTTATACAGCGAAAGATTAGTAGTCCACCTTTTCTGTCAGCATTCATGGAAATGTGTTGCATTTCATGTTTGTGTATATGAATACGGTGAATGAACGGACATACTAAATACTATGTTTATTTCACAAAAATATATTTGATGATTCCACATTGTGTAATAATTGTAACAGTTAGGAAAGTTACATAAGTATTGTATTAGAAACATGGAAGGACACCTTTAAAGGTGTTCTGAAACGTAACACTAGTCGCCTTACTCGACACTAAGCCAATACTAGTGTTCTTACCTCTCTCTCTCTCTCCCCTCTCCCCTCCCCCCTAACCCCCCTCCCCTCTCTCTCCTCTCTCTCCCCCCTCCCCTCTCCTCTCTCCCCCCTCCCCTTTCCCCTCACCCCCCCGCTCTCTCCCCTCTCTCCTCTCCCCCCTCTCTCTCCCCTCTCTCTCTCCCCCCTCTCTCTCCCCTCTCTCTCTCCTCTCCCCCCTCCCCTCTCCCCTCTCCCCACCTCCTTCACCCCCCCCTCTCCCCTCTCTCTCTCTCCCCCCTCCCCCCTCTCCCTTCTCCCCTTACCCCCCCTCTCCCCTCTCTCTCTCCCCTCCCCTCTCACCTCTCTCTCCCCCCTCCCCTCCCCTCTCCCCTCCCCTCTTCCCTCTTTCATCTCCCCTCTGCCCCCCCTCCCCTCCCCTCACCCCCCCCCCCCTCTCTCTCCCCTCTCCCCTCTCCTCTCCCCACAGTAACAGACAGCCCGGCCCCGCCGCCCCCCCCCTCCCCCGGTGGACATGGCCCTGTTCGAGGAGCCCTCGCCCCCCCCACCCCCCCCGCCCGTGGACTACGAGGAGGAGGAGGCGGAGGCGGCCGTGGTGCACTACAACGACCCCTACGCCGACGGAGACCCTCAGTGGGCCCCCAAGGTCTACCTGGAGAAAGGTGAGGGTGTGTGTGTGTCGGTCAGTGTGTTTGTATGTGTGTTCTTTTTTGTGTATGTTTGTGTTTGTGTGTGTATAGGGGGAGGAGTGACCTTATCCATTAAGATCTAGCAGCTCATGTGCTTTGACTCCCAGCATAAGGTTTGATCCCATCCAATAGGCCGGCCCTCTTCAGCTAGGCACAGCTCACGCAGGAGCCTCATTTATTGCTTATAGTAATACTATTTATTGTTAACTGTTCAAAGAGGTAGCACTACAACTGGCGACAAACACTTCCACACGACTCAACACAAGCGCAAGCGATGTCTGGATCCATCGAGGTCAGCTTCAGTCTCTTCCTTTTGGTTGCAAAAGGAAGGAGAATGCACAGGACCTTGTCCTAAAGCGCAGGGTAATCGCTGTGTTGTTAGATGCAAAAGTCCAACAAGGACTGCCTTCATATCGGCAGAACTGTTGTCTGGGCAGGACAAGGTGCGCCATCATGTCCCTAACTCTATCATCAAGGGTCAGGTCGTTGTGAGACAGCAACCTCTCGGGGAAAGCTGAAACGCCACCTGCCTTGACTTTAAGTTTGAAAAAGACATTGAGACATTGATGGTGGGTCGCTTTATTCCCAAATTCAGTTGTTTTGAACCAGAGAAAAGGTCTCAGAGTATGCCAGTTGACTGAGCTACACGGTATTTTCAAAATTTTCGTCATAGCCCTGTCATAGCCCTGTCGTAGCCCTGTCGTAGCCCTGTCATAGCCCTGTCATAGCCCTGTCGTAGCCCTGCCCTGTCATAGCCCTGTCATAGCCTTGTCATAGCCCTGTCGTAGCCCTGCCCTGTCATAGTCCTGTCATAGCCCTGTCATAACTAGAGGTGCACCGAAAATTCGGCAACCGAAAAAATTCGGCCGAAAACGCAAAAAAAGACACATTCGGCTTTCGGCCGAAAGCCAAATGAGTGGCCGAATCGGAGGCCGAAAGTGGTGGTGACGCAAAATTATACAATCTTGTCTGATTACACAAGCAAGGAGCAGGCCACCTATACGATCTCAAAATAGTAAAATGTAACAATTACGCCACCCCCTCTAGCTTTTTATAGGTTGTGAGTTCTTTTGTTTATCTCGCCATGAACCGCGGGAATGTTTAATCTAACGTTCGTAAACTAGTGAAAAGGTTAATTGAAGCGGCGGAGAGAGTAATTTGTTCAGCTAAATCTCTCCTTAAGCACGGATCACAGAGTTCATTCTTAAGCAGATATAATATGGCATCGTTTGTAGCCTGAACGATACATTCAAAGTTTCACGGGAAGATTGATGAGCAAGAAACATGCACCGGCACAAACAGGCTTCTCCAAGATGGAGAATATGGTTGTGTGGTTATTGATTACTTAAATATGTTTTAAAATATACATTCACTCCTATATCTGATTATGTTATTTCCAACTGACTGGTTCCTTATATTGTATCTATTTAATGTAGCTCAATCTAGGGCTGCAACAACGAATCGATAAAATCGATAGAAATCGATTACTAAATGCGTTGGCAACAAATTTGGTCGTCGATTCGTTGTGTCGCGCGATTAATAAGTTACTCATAGGCGCAGCACTGTTTACAGCCAGCCGCCGACAGGTTGGCTGTGTCCAACCGAAAACTCTGTCAGCTACTGCTGCTGCAGAGTGCAGACGTTGTGCCGACGGGCTCGGAGTCGGCACCGCGTGCATCAACAGTCATTCAAAGCAGCTGTAGTAATCACACAACCGGGCGGTGTAGAAAGTCCCGTCAGTTAAAAATAGTAATGGAGTTTTTAAATCCATGTTAAAATCGACAGGATATAGAGCTAGCTAGCTTAAAAAAATAAACTAACCAATAGTCGCAAACAGTGTCAAATGTGATGTGTTCAGGTTGGCTCAGTAATATGATTGATGCGTTCAAATGCAGCAGTAAAAAAAAAATAAGAATTGAGATTTTGGTGAAAACTTGTTTTCCCAGTAATATAAAATAGGGTTAGGACATATGCTTAGGACACTGATAATTTGTTATATTGCATGTTTATGCATTTGTTTGTGTTGGAAGGCTTTTGAAATGTGTTGTAATTATTGTTGTTGTTTAGAAATCAATTTACAGAGACTTTACACTTAATAAAGACAAAAAACAGTTAATATTGTGAAGCCAAGTTTAAGAAAAAAGAGGGGGGTAGAGAGATGAAAAGGGTAGAAAAGAAGATGAAAGGAAAGGACAGAGGGGTTTGGGGGGGGGCTCAATTGTTCTCAAAACCGCAATACAAATTCAGGGTGATGTGTTTTTCTCCAACATTTGAAGATTTCAAATAAACATTTTTCCTTGAAAAACATGTCTAAACATTTATTGTAAGCAGTAGATTTAAGCAATATTTAAAAATAGTGTTTTGACAACTTTAAACGGAACCGTCATTTTCGGTTTCGGTTTCTGTATTCGGCCAAGCGATTAATTATTTTTCGGTTTCGGTTTCGGCCACACATTTTCATTTCGGTGCATCTCTAGTCATAACCCTGTCATAGCCCTGTCATAGCCCTGTCGTAGCCCTGTCGTAGCCCTGTCGTAGCCCTGCCGTAGCCCTGCCGTAGCCCTGTCGTAGCCCTGTCGTAGCCCTGTCGTAGCCCTGTCGTAGCCCTGTCGTAGCCCTGCCGTAGCCCTGTCGTAGCACTGTCGTAGCCCTGTCGTAGCCCTGTCGTAGCCCTGTCGTAGCCCTGTCGTAGCCCTGTCGTAGCCCTGTCGTAGTCCTGTCATAGCCCAGTCATAGCCCTGTCATAGCATCATATTAGCCCTGGCCATCCGTCAGACTCCAACACACGTGGAGGCCGTTCTCTTGGTCAAATGCGTCCAGGAGCTGGACTATGTGCTGGGCTGTATTTCTGGTCTGCAGTGATTGACAGGACTCTTAGTCCTCCTGGGCTGCCCCATCATATTCATATCTGACGTAAACAAGCAAATGAACCTCAGAAGTCTCATCCAGCTGGATGGAATAATAGGGACTTTTAATGCAACAAAAAGAAAGTGTTTAACCTAGAGGTTGCGCTAGACTTCATTGTCCGTCATTTTGACGGACAGGGTCGTAAAAAATCTGTCATTGTCCATTATTATCTGTCATTTTATTTTAACTTTTAAATGGTAATATAGGCCTAGGCCTAAGCTATAATGCTTATATTCAATAGCCTCACTTGTTTTTATTGACTTATTTTCATTAAAAAAAATAATTCACAGAACAAGAGTGTTTCAATAATAATTAATAATTTATTTATGCATTTCTTTCTGACGGTGAGAACTCGATTTTTCCGCTTTTAAAACATTGCGGCTGTTGTGCCTTAACATAGAACGATGTATGGGCTGTAATGGGCTAATTTTTTTTAAAGACAATTATAGTGAAAATTAACAGTCCACTTATAATTCTTGGTAATCTTCTGTAGGCAGCTCAAACTTTCCTTCTTGCCCGCATGGATTTGAAAAGTGTGCTTGCTTGCTTGAAATCAAACGTTCGATGGATACTGCTGCCGAGGCGATTGTCATTAGATGCTGCGTCTTTGCCTCCGACAGACGACTTCTCGTGGCGGTTTTTATGTTATTTTGAAGGCTGAATCAGCGCTCAGCTGCAACACTTGACACTGGGATAACCAGCGCCACTTCAGCCAGCGCTCTAAAATCGGGAAACATTTCCCCTAGCGAAGTGATGAGCAGCCGACAGGAGCCCCTGAACGAGGGATTTCCCGACCCTGCCAGCACTCTCTTCATCGGGAGAAAATCCCTCTGCATGCGGTCATTCTCAACCAGTGGTGCAGCTGCACCCCGCGGTGACCCGTAGTGGGCACAGACGCGCTCCAATGCCTCTAGTCCGTGGGTCTTCAACGCGCTGTCAGCTGTAGGATAGTGCGAGGCGTTGAGCACGGCCGTAACTTTGGCTCAGTTTGAAAGTTGGTGTCGGCAATGAAGCTTATGTAGAGTAAGAAAAGTCACAACTTGCCTGTTACTTCAATTGTGATTTTTATTCTTATGTTTATTATTGGTAATGGTCATTGTAAAATCCGTCAAAACGACGGACTGCCTTCAGATTTTTCCGTCATAGTTAAAAAATATCCGTCAATGACGGACATTTGTCGGTTAACGCGACCTCTGGTTTAACCGTCTGGCAGCCTTCTCGAAACAGATGATGTGGGTCATCTCGCTGGCGAATGGCGGACACAACTGTGTGTGGCCTATCAGCCTTCGCCATGTGGAGGCTGGCCCCCTACGAAGCCTCCTGTGCTTTGGCTAGTGTGTCTCTCAGCACTGCGTGTTTGTTTATAAGATGACGTTTGAGAGGCGATGGTTTCATGGATTGATTGCTCAGGACATCACCACATACCACGGCCTGGGCTCTCCCTCCGTCCCGCTGCGCCTCCACTGGTCTGCTGAGCCTCCACTGGTCTACTGAGCCTCCACTGGTCTGCTGAAGCAGCCTTGGCGACCGTGCTCGGTTCACTGTAGGGGTGTAACGATACATCGATGTAGATCGATACATCGATTGATTGGCGAACGATCCAACTGCATCGATGCAACGGCCAAACATCGATGCATATCGCAGTATTACACCCTTTTATTATTATATATCTCCTTTCGCGGGTGTTTGTGAAACTATTTCTGCGCAAAGCGCCAAGCCGCTCGTATCCATTCACCGGTTAAACGAGGCAACAGCGAGCACACGTGTGAGCGCGAGGATGTCTAGTTTTCTGTTTGTGTTGCCAGATTGGGCATATGTCCTGTTTTTCCAGCCTAACGTGATTAAAAGTAGCCAAATCGGGCTGAAAAATGTGCCCAATCTGGCAACACGGACGGCGTATCTTATCAGCCAAGATGATTCCGAGGGATGTTTTGTTTTTAGAAGAAAACTATCCACACAGATAGGTTGGGAATGGTCTACGTTCAAAATGAAAGATCATTACAGGCTTTTTAATTTAAGCCATAAAAAACCTTTGGCACTTAAATGCAATTATGTGGCACTTTATTATTTGTATTAAAAATTGATTTTTTTGTTTTAAATATCCGGAAGAGCAAAGAAATAAAATGATGAAATTATGATTAAGTTGATGTGAGTTGATGTGATTGTAAGAGGTTGTGTTAAATGGGCATATGATATCGTCTCATATCGATCGCATGCCCCTGAATCGAAATCGTATCGCGGCAGACTTTTGATATCGGCAAATATCGTATCGTTGTCCAATGAATCGATATAATATCGTATCGTGATGAAACCAGAGATTTACACCCCTAGTTCACTGTCGTCCATTTAGAAGTGTTCTCCTCCTGATCCATGCTTCTCCTCCAAATAGCTCCCGTTTGGAGCCACGATCGCAGTGTTTTTGAACCTTTCATAATTTTATCGCTTCTATCCTGCCGTCACATTTCAGCTTGTAATCGTGGATTGTGGATGTTTGTCGGCGTAATTACCTGAACACGTAACAGGCTGATGTTGAAACAAGAATTTAACAGGGAAGGGAAGACTTATATTAAATTCCATTATTCCAAGATCTCATTGTTACGCTATTGTCATTTGTAGTGGTATCTTGATAGTATTTTTTCCTCCTCACACCACTAGTTGACGCACTTGTACCACCAGTGGTTCTCGTACCATAATTTTTATCTCTCTCTCCCCTTCTCTCTTTCTCTCTGTCTCTGTCTCTCTCTCTGTCTCTCTCTCTCTCTCTCTCTCTCTCTCTCTCTCTCTCTCTCTCTCTCTCTCTCTCTCTCTCTCTCTCTCTCTCTCCCTCCCTCTCTCTCCCTCTCCCTCTCCCTCTCTCTCTCTCTCTCTCTCTCTGTCTGTCTGTCTGTCTGTCTGTCTGTCTGTCTGTCTGTCTGTCTGTCTGTCTGTCTGTCTGTCTGTCTGTCTGTCTGTCTGTCTGTCTGTCTGTCTGTCTCTCTCTCTCTCTCTCTCTCTCTCTCTCTCTCTCTCTCTCTCTCTCTCTCTCTCTCTCTCTCTCTCTCTCTCTCTCTCTCTCTCTCTTCTCTCTCTCTCTCTCTCTCTCTCCCTCCCTCTTTCTCTCTCTCCCCCAGTGGTGGCCATCTACGACTACTCCAAGGACAAGGAGGACGAGCTGTCCTTCATGGAGGGCGCCATCATCTACATCATCAAGAAGAACGACGACGGCTGGTACGAGGGCGTGTCCGGCGGCGTCACCGGCCTCTTCCCCGGCAACTACGTGGAGTCCATCATGCACTACGCCGACTAGACCCCGACCAGCACCCCTCTATATAGTGAAGGAAGCCGATTGGATCTGTACAGGATGATGAGGCCGTAGCAGTTTATAAAGCCTCCCCAACGGAGAGTCAAGTGCCATGTGAGGTCAGGTTATGATTAAAACCCCACCCGAAACATCCCACCTCAACACCCCAAAAAAAAACAGAGAGGGAACCAGTGAGACTGGTGGTTTTCTAGTGTGCGACTCAACACTCTTCATTCCCTGAATAAGCGATGTGGAGGAGAAGGAAAATATGACAAGTATTTTATATATTTACAGTAATTAACCGGCAATTTAACTGTATTGACATAATTACTGTTGGGACATGTACCTGAAGAAGTGTGTCCTTTGTTTTATTTTGAAGTTCTGTAACGTCCTCCATGGTCATTCTAGAGCGTCACGTCTGCTCACCCCTCTGGGGAAAAAAACAACATCTATTTTGGTTTTTACAAAACAGAATGAAATGACAAGACAAACACGAAACTTAAAGAAAAACAAAAAAAGAAACTAAAGTCATGCAAGTGACATTCGGAAGACAAAAAAGAAACAAAGAAGAAGAAAAGCACTGAGTGGCAGATTTATTTCACACTCCAGGGAAACACAATAACATGAAAAAACCTGTTGAGGGCGTCTTCTACTATCTGGTGAAGTCTGTCTCTGTTAAGATACTTTGCGTGTGTGCGTACTTTGTACAGTGAGATGCTGTCATGGCGTTTGTCAGTAGTGTGTGTGTGTGTGTGTGTGTCTTCTACCTGTAGTTCACCATCGACCTGAACGCATCGAGCGGTCGGCGGCTTCTCATTTCTGTTACGATTAGTGATGGATAATTTATCTGAATGCGCTTCGGTCAGTGACGATTCCAGTGCCATTTTAACATGAGAAGAGTTCTCACATGCTAAACGTTTTGATTTCATCTTTGTACTATGAAGGACATTCAATGCTGTCTGTTTAATTTTGTCGTGTTAGGTGCCAGTGTGACGCTCCGTTTAGCATGTCCCCTCCTGTCTCCCCCTCCATGTCCCAGAGACTCACAGGCCTGATGTTAGGACTAACAGGCCTGATGTTAGGCCCTATCCCCCCCATCAGAGGGACGTTCAGGCCTGCCTGATGATAACACGTACAGGACAGATGTTAGGACTAACACCCTGATGTTAGGACTAACACCCAGATGTTAGGACCAACACCCAGATGTTAGGACCAACACCCAGATGTTAGGACCAACACCCAGATGTTAGGACCGACACCCAGATGTTAGGACCAACACCCTGATGTTAGGACCAACACCCTGATGTGAGGACCAACACACTGATGTGAGGACTAACACCCTAATGTTAGGACTAACAGGCCTGATTTGAGGAATAACAGGCCTGATGTGAGGACTAACACCCTGATGTTAGGACTAACAGGCCTAATGTGAGGGCTACCACCCTGATGTTAGGACTAACAGGCCTAATGTGAGGGCTACCACCCTGATGTTAGGACTAACACCCTGATGTGAGGACTAACACCCTGATGTTAGCACTAACACCCTGATGTTAGCACTAACACCCTGATGTTAGCACTAACACCCTGATGTGAGGACTAACACCCTGATGTTAGCACTAACACCCTGATGTTAGCACTAACACCCTGATGTTAGGGCTAACAGGCCTGATGTTGGGCTGTCCACTCCTTTGATGACTTGGGTTTTCAGTTAGATGGGATCTATTCAAGCTGTTCTCCAGTGGGCCCAAACACTTCATTTTCTATTCTGAGAAGCAGTTCCTGCTAAGGTGCTTTGAGGAGAACCTGGTGCTCAACATGACCACCGACCACAAGAACCTCAACCCAAGGCTGTTGAACTGGTCTCTCCTTACTCATGAAGTCTGTTTCAGCTGTCGTATTGTTTGGTATTGAGGGGTGACCCATCAACAGTGTTGAATGTAACCTTATTATCATTTGTATTAAACCATCTTAACCGTAGTCAGGCCATCTGTGTGTTATATGCACCTATTGTACTACAGTTAGATACATTGTCGGTTTTCATTGTCTTTTTATTATTTTTTACTGAAATCAATAGATTGTTCAACATGCAAATGAAAGCAAGCATATCCTGATTTTAACATTATCATATATGAGTTGCATTTTTTGGGATGGAATCGATTTAAACCGTAGAAATCATATAGCTTACGGAACCGATGAGTGAATTTCACAAAGTGATGCGGATGTTTTGAACCTTGAAGCGACTTCTGCATGACATGGCCGTGACACGCTGACACTCACCCTTCGTCTTTGGCGTTTTTAACAAAATAAACAACAATATTTGGATGAATGTGTACTCAGCATTTAGGGTTCACTCATCTGTCGATGGGAGGAGTTCAAATCTAGTAGCTGTATCGTACATTCAAAGAGAATCCCTCAAACGAAACAATGGAAGACCATGTATTTCACTGGCTTGTTGACCAGTGTCATCAGCTTTTTGTGTGTGATGAACGTATTGAAAGACTCACAGCTGGTGATCCTTGTCCTCTACATCATCAACACGCTCTATTCAACCGTTTCTTACATTTCCTTCCAGGGCTATTTGGCATTTTTGTCGAACAAACAAAATCAAATAATTTTTCTGTGACACATTTCTAGCAATGAATTGGTTTCTCCTCCTTTCTTTATTATTTGAGTCCTACACTGCTGGGGAAGGTCTGCTTGCAGCTGTATGTCAATGGTTTATTTATTCTTTGGTTTCCTAGAGGTGATGTTGACCCCTGGCTGAACGGTGTAATGTTTACCACTAACCTGTGAGCTGACGTCACAGGCTCGCCTGCTCTTGCGTGTGTTTCTTTTCTTATGACGAAAACGTGGAGAAAAGAGAAAAAACTAAAACCAATAAACTGATCTGTGACTTTGTTCTTATTGGGAACAGAATGCGTAGATTTCTTGTCTTTCCTCCACTCATGTACATACAGTATGTTCATGGAAATTTATGTACAGTCCTTTTGTAATAAACAGCCCTTAAAAACGGTGAAGACAGGCGGTCTTGTGTGGTGTGTCCTGTGTGCTTGTAACTTGCAGAAGTCCAGTTTTTGAATGTCAGCAGAATTAGGTGTAGAACAGATGAATGAGGTTAACCATGGGAGGACGTTTGAATGACACCAGCTCTGAACAGCAGGCCCTACCATAACTAAAGCGTAGTACACAATACGTGACCTGGACCCAGGAAGGGTAGAAGAAACAAGATGGACCCCAGATAGGAGCCCAGCTGGAGGGACTTCAGGGTCCGTTAAAGGTCCAGGCGTGTTTTAGTTGAACCCCTCCAGAGACACCTAGTTCAGCTTATTGTTTCAGAGCAGAAAGTTACTTTTGTCATCATGGAGGAGAAGGAACCCAAGGGGCTGGTATTATCAATCCATTTGATTGGTCATACAACTGTACTATCTATCATCCCTTTATAATGAGAGAGAGACAGACTTTAACTATCCATAACCAGCCTTTATAGAGAGATACATACTTTAACTAACCTTTAGAAAGTTTAGAGAGAGACATACTTTAATTATCCATAACCACGCTTTAGAGAGAGACATACTTTAACTATCCATAACTAGCCTTTATAGAGATAGACATACTTTAACTATCCTTAACTAACCTTTATGGAGAGAGAAATACTTTAACTCTCAACAAGTTACCTTTAGAGAGAGAGACATACTTCTTAAACTAACCTTTATAGAAAGAGACATACTTTAAATATCCATAACTAACCTTTATAGAGAGACATACTTTAACTATCCTTAGCTAACCTTTATAGAGAGAGAAATACTTAAACTATCAACAAGTAACCTTTAGAGAGAGAGACATACTTGACTATCTTAAACTAACCTTTATAGAAAGAGACATACTTTAAATAACCATAACTAACCTTTGTAGAGAGACATACTTTAACTCTCCTTAACCAACCATTATAGAGAGACATAATTTAACTATCCTTAACTAACCTTTCCTCTGGGATGCAGCGGATTAGCCTCTCCAAATGTTATAATCCTGAAGGTTTACCCTGACTACTGGAGACAGTTGACGGTGCAGTATGAGATACAGACAGGGCTATGATGGGCCCTACCCCGGTCTGATGAGGGGATTGTGTTGAGGTGTGGCCATTGGACTTTGGATGGGCTCAGATCAAATTGGGTAAACAATACATCCACTTCTTCATCATCCCATGTATCATGAAGGCTTTTTGAATGGTGGGCAGTAATATACAGATCCTCTATACATATAGATCCTCTATAAATGACTGTGTCTGGTGTCTGGTGGAGGGGGAGGAGGAGGGAATGAGGGCGCTCCGGTCAGGACGGTGTCACTGCGGGGGGCGGGTGGGATGAAGTCTGGTGGAGGTTCAGGGAGGTGGTCCCCGGGGATGCCACAGACAGTGCTCCCTCCAGAGAGTACTGCAGTACTGCCAGCTGGAGCTGGGGTCGTACCACTGCGGACCGCACAGGGGGTGGCCGGTGGAGCGCCAGGCGTGCGGTGGAGGAGGTGGAGGGGGGCCGCCTGAGTGACGGAGCGCTGGACCCCGGCCTGGAAGTTCTTATACAGGGCGGCTCCATACTGGTCCCAGTGGAGGAGAGGACACAGTTAATGCCGTTGTTAATCCAATTGATTATTAATGACGTTTTTGTCTATTGTTAATCTGTTTGTTGAACTTGTTTTGGTCATTGCCTATAGCGTACGTGTTGATGTATTAGTTTGTTCTCTGACCTTGGCCACTCTGACTGAGCAGATCCAGAGGGAGAGGGTGTGTTTGTCCTCACAACACAGCACCTTGGTGTACTCTGACTCCTGCTGGAGGTGGGGGTGCTGAGGGAGAGGAGAGGGTTAGCATGGCCTCCCAGCGCTGGTGGCCAGGAGGCATTCAACGCTCACATTTCAACCGCATGGCCAAAACCTTATGCAAAAGAGGATTTTAAAATTCCCCAATAAAAAAGCTATGAATGACAACACATACAAATTGTATGTGGCGTGTACTGTAACTTGTAATCTAATGCAGAGTAAAAATAATCAGTTCAGTTTGTTAAACACTAGCACTATACAACAGATGTTGTATATCCTCCTCCTCTTCCCCTTCATCATTATCTTCATCATTATGGAAGTTGGATATAACAGACCAAAGGGTGGCTGAAATTGTTTTGACTTTCAGTTGCAGGCGAGTTTCATGTGACCCAAACATATTGAATAGATTGAATTGACCCCAGAGCCCAGGACTCCCTTCATCACTCCCATGGATCAGCAAGGATCCATCTGTCAGTGATGGCCTTCTTAAACATACACCATACATCACACCTAACCCCTCACCACTGGAGGAGTGAGAGAGGCTTCTCTTTAGTATCTTCTTCCTCTCTCTCTCTCTCTCTCTCTCTCTCTCTCTCTCTCTCTCTCTCTCTCTCTCTCTCTCTCTCTCTCTCTCTCTCTCTCTCTCTCTCTCTCTCTCTCTCTCTCTCTCTCTCTCTCTCTCTCTCTCTCTCTCTCTCTCTCTCTCTCTTTCACCCCTTGTCTTTCTCCGTCCATATCGCTCTATCGCTGTCTCTCTCTCACTATATTTATATCTTTATCTCAATCTCTCGCTCTGTCTCTCTCTCTCACTCCCTGTCTCTCTCTCTAACTGTTTCATATTAAAATAAAAAGCTGTTGACAGAAACAACCGAGCGTGGGTTCAAGAAGAGCTGTAGGCTACTAAAGGGCTTCCTGTTTGAAATGTCTATATTTAAAACATATGAACCGAGTAGACACGCTGAAAAACATGAATGCTAGAGGACTGGATATGAATACACATGCAAGACTCATTAATAGAAGGAGTACTATTAGAAGAAGACTGAGGTACTATAGTACAGGAGACTGAAGTACTATTGGAAGAAGACTGAGGTACTATAGAACAGGAGACTGAAGTACTATTGGAAGAAGACTGAGGTACTATAGTACAAGAGACTGAAGTACTATTTGAAAAAGACTGGGATACTATAGTAAAAGAGACTGAAGTAATATAGTAGCAGATGTCTGAAGTACTATAGTACAAGAGTGTGGAGACTAGTAGAATACTACATTTCTAGTGCAAGGGACTTGAGCACTTTAGTAGTAGAAAAGAATACTATAGTAGTATTCAAAAAGTATGATAGTATTAGAAACAATGAAATATATAAGAACAATCTCAAAGTCTTATAAATCTACTAGGATGAAATCCAGAGCAGTTTATCCTTCATAACAGCATGGAAGGTTTACCAGATGACATACCTTCAGGACGAAGCAGAAGTCAGTGGGGGCTCTGTATCTCTGTTTGTAGCCGCTTGCCCGGTAGATGTTCACATTTTCAAATCTGACCAGGCAGCTGAGGTGGATCGATGACTTGTAGGCGTTTAAGGGAATAAAAAAGGTTTTAATGACTGGGAATTCAAAGATGCCCTGACAGTGTCAAAGAGGGAGTCTCTCTTTGACACTTAATGAAACACTTAATCATGTTTAATTTTGACATTGTTTTAAATTGTGCTTTGTATATATTTTTTAAGAATTTTGTTAGCTGCCCCCTAAAATCAACAGAAATATCTGTTGAACAGAAAGTTCTGTTCAAACTGTAAATATGGTCAGCAGTTGACACACACACAATATGATGATGGCTGCTTCGACAGCAAATAGATTTGGATCCAAAAACGACACAAACCCTAAAAGAAAAGAACTAGTTTTGCAGTGGCTCTGGCCCAGACAGAACCTTTAGGGTTAAGGACATACCACTGTATGGCACATCTCGCCCCCTTTGTTGATTGTTTTCACTCCCTGTCCTTATGTTTCCGTGATTGTCCTCACTCACCTTAATGGTTTTCACCTGTCCCTCATCAATATTCCCCTCCCATTCTATCTAGCGTGTTTCCCTTCTTCGGCGCCAGATCGTCTTTGTTCTCTGTATCAAGCATCCCAGGATTTTCCAAGCGATAATCACATTTCCTGATTCCCGACTGTTGACTCCCGCCTACGCCTTTGCCTTCTACCTGCCAGATCGTTTGCCTGATCTACGACTGATTACCCATGTACCGACCCACTTTGACCCCTTTACCTTCTCCATGCCGGATTGTTTGCCTGATTGTACTGATTTCCCGTGTAATGAACAATCTTCTAGTAAAGACCATTCTCTCTACACAGACTTTTGCCTCCTGGGTCGTGCTTTTGAGTCAGTTATCTCCTGCTGCTCACCCAGTCGTTACACTGTATCTATGGTTTGTGCTATTTGTACAGTATTGACTGTACCTTGTTCTTGCCCTTAGGTATATAGTAGATGCCAGAGGCCCTGAGCAGGAAGAAGCGCTGATTCCACTTCCTCTTGCCGCTCTCCTTCTGGTACAGTACCCCCTCCAGGTCGGGGACCCTCACAGAGTCCCCTTCGAAGTTCTCCTGAGAGGTCAAAGGGTCGCATAGGATATAGTTCAACTGATTACAAATAATTATATTGGTGTTATTGTCATAGGAAACACACCTCTTCATTGCCAGAGCACAAACAACTTATTCAAGATATAAACAATAGATTTCGAAATTGTAAAGTATACAAAGCAAATATAATCGGAAAATGTAATTACAGCAAAAGAGAACTTGAATAAGATACTAGAGGAAGTTCCTCTCCAGACAGAGCCACACAAATCTAGAAAGTCTGTAGCGTGGTGTTAGTGAGCTACTGGACCTTCAGTAGAAGCTGTTTGTCTTTTTCTTTAGTGTTGCCCAGCGCATCACTGCAGTTTCTCCACATGTAGAAAACCTTTGGAGAAACCCAGGTGTGATTAGGGTTGGATTGTAAAGTGAAACTAACATCATCATAGCCTGGCCGGCGTTTCTCTTTGACTGCTCACCTGGGGGTCTTTGAAGAGGGAGTATTTCTCAGGCCTGGAGACAAAAGTGATGGTGTTCTTACTGCTGCGGCCCCACAAACTCAACCTCTCTACTAACGGCTCATGGTCCTCGAAGATCCTCTCTGCATACAAGAAGATACAGTGAATCGAGATGTAATAATATATATGATGTTTATTAAGTCATTCCAATAGATCCATGTTATTAAGGAGCAGGCCATTTTGGGAGGTAGCCATCTCCCCAGAATGTTTACAGGTGGGCTTGGGGTTATATGGGATCGATCGTTTATCGGTGTGTGTGTGTGTGTGTGTGTGTGTGTGTGTGTGTGTGTGTGTGTGTGTGTGTGTGTGTGTGTGTGTGTGTGTGTGTGTGTGTGTGTGTGTGTGTGTGTGTGTGTGTGTGTGTGTGTGTGTGTGTATGTAGGTGCGTTGTGCCTGGTCCACACTTGCGATCTTTTGACACTCTATCTTGCTCTCGGAAAAATGGAGCAAGGCAAAGTTAGTTGTTAAATATGAATGGTCCATCCACACTACGCACTCATTCAACCAGACAACCCCTTTACTGCAGACTCACATATCTATGCTGTCATTATTATGTTTTGGCCTTCAATAACTAAAGAAACTCTTATCTCATTGGTGATGTGATGGCCTCCTCTGTCCCCCACTGAACTTGGTTGTGAACCTTTGCGTTTCATGGGCACGTGAACAACTCCACCCCCACCAGCCCTCACCGGTCTGCAGCTCCGGGTTGCTCTCACACAGGCTCCAGTCCAGGGCGCGGTCGCAGTGGGTCTTCTCCATCAGGACATCCAGCACCCCGCCCACGCTCTGCCTCTCGTCCACCAGCAGCATTTTGAAGCTGCCGTCGCACATTAGCACCTTGACGATCCGCTGAGAGTACGAGGAGGAGTGGGAGGAGCAGGACGAGGAGCAGGACGAGGACCAGGACAAGGAGCAGGACGAGGAGCAGGACGAGGAGCAGGACGAGGAGGAGGAGGAGGAGCAGGACGAGGAGCAGGACGAGGAGCAGGAGGAGGAGCAGGACGGGGAGCAGGAGGAGGAGCAGGATGAGGAGCAGGAGGAGGAGCAGGACGAGGAGGAGGAGGATGAGGAGGATGAGGAGGAGGAGGAGGAGGAGGAGGACGAGGACGAGGACGAGGACGAGGAGCGGGAGGAGGAGCATGACGGGGAGCAGGACGAAGAGCAGGAGGAGGAGGAGGACGACGACGACGACGACGACGACGACGAGGACGAGGAGGAGGAACGGGAGGAGGAGCAGGACGGGGAGCAGGACGAAGAGCAGGAGGAGGAGGAGGAGGAGGAGGAACGGGAGGAGCAGGAGGAGGAGGAGGAGGAACGGGAGGAGCCAGGAGGAGGAGGAGGAGGAGGAACGGGAGGAGCAGGAAGAGGAAGAGGAGGAGGAGGAGGAGGAGGAACGGGAGGACCAGGAGGACCAGGAGGAGGAGGAGGAGGAACGGGAGGACCAGGAGGACCAGGAGGACCAGGAGGAGGAGGAGGAGGAACGGGAGGAGCAGGAGGAGCAGGAGGAGGAGGAGGAACGGGAATAGCAGGAGGAGGAGCAGGGGGAGCAGGAGGAGGAGGAACGGGAGGAGCAGGGGGGGAGGAGGAGCGGGAGGAGCAGGAGGAGGTGGAGGAATGGGAGGAGCAGGAGGTGGAGGTGGAGGTGTTTTATTTTACCATCTTATACTTTAATTTGAAACTTCTGATAAGCTATCGATGACCGGAGAGTATGGATCGATATGAAAAGTAAGAAAGTGGTACCTTCTTAATCCTAGCCTCTTTGAGTTTCTCCAGTGCCAGTCTGACCTTGTCTGCCTTCAACTGGACTGGACTCTATTGGCGGAGAAAATCGTGATATCCACATGATGAATAAATGAACACCCTGAATATCATTGATCATCATGTCTGCATTCTGACTTTAAAACTAATCTCCATATTGACCGTGTGGGGCTGTGTGAGAGGAGACCCAAGGCAGAGTGGGCCTGGGACCGCCACAGGGCCCTGGGACGGGCTGCCGTTGGGGGTAGTGCCGCTAGGGGAGATGGAGGGGGTGATCGGTAGGAACTGTTGATCTGGCACAAGGTTCTGATGTGGGATGTGCTTCTGAACTGGGGTCAGGTCTGTGGTCGGGTATTGGATCAGACCTGAGGTCGGGGTCGGGTCCAGGGTCAGGTTTGTAGTCAGACCTGAGGTCGGAGTCCGGTCCAGCAGGGTCAGCTCTGTGGTCGTGGTAAGGTCTGTGGTCAGGTCGGTGGTCAGGTCTGTGGTCACAGTAAGGTCTGTGGTCAGGTCTGTGGTCACAGTAAGGTCGGTGGTCAGCTCTGTGGTCGCGGTAAGGTCTGTGGTCAGGTCTGTGGTCACAGTAAGGTCTGTGGTCAGGTCTGTGGTCACAGTAAGGTCTGTGGTCAGGTCTGTGGTCGCGGTAAGGTCGGTGGTCAGGTCTGTGGTCGTGGTAAGGTCGGTGGTCAGGTCTGTGGTCGCGGTAAGGTCGGTGGTCAGGTCTGTGGTCGCGGTAAGGTCGGTGGTCAGCTCTGTGGTCGTGGTCCGATCCAGGCTCAGGTTCGCCACTAGGTTGTCCAGGTCCTGCTCTTCCAGCTGGTTCAGAGACTCTGTAAAGAGGTGAAACGACGACCTGACCACCTGAATTCAACTGGCTGGTAAACCAAACAGCTAAAATAAACTAGAGACAACCTTATGAAGAATAAATACACAAACAACGGCTAACATGATATAATAAATACTTTTTGAACACTTTTTGAGACTACTGCCACCCACTGGTCCCTTACATGGTTAAAAAGCGTCTGCTAATAATAACTTTACTATTACTAGTATCCTTTTTAGCCTACTCTTCACGACATAAAAAATCCTTGATTAGTATACGCTCACCTCTTAGGTTTGAGAAGCCAAAGGAGAAGTGGTCTGTCTCTGAGTCCCGTTCTAGTTGAGAAGTTTCCGGCGTCTCCAGACTCTATAGAGACAGTTATATCATCATATTTATTTATAAATCACACTTATAAAAGCCAAGCAAGTGCCAGAGGTTTAGAAGCAGCATGTTGTGTCTGGTTTGGATACATCGGCCTATTGCATATCGATACAGCAGAGAAGATCTGTTCCAGAATAAATAGGTTCACACCATATGTGTTATTGAGAGATTTAAAGACCCTTCCTCTATAGCCCTTTACATTATCATAGTCATTTTAGGTTCATAGTAAAATAACCCTTCCATGAGCAATGGGAACCAGATCTTAACCAATCATAAGTAGGCTACCTTAAAAAATGGTAACCATTGTTGGTAGAGAAGGAGATGTGAGAAGAGCTTTCTGGCTGTCGGTCTACGTGTTAACAGCCTCACCGTGTTCTCACGGACTGAGCATGTACACAGCTTTTGCATTAATCCCACTTCCACACGCCCTTTAGCAGGGGATATGAAACCTGATGCTATTTAGTTAGGTAGCAAGCTAGTAGTAACGGCTAGTTACTTTACCGTTAGTTTGTTTGTCTGCTAGTGCGATCACATACTTTTCATTTGTTTGTTAGTTAGTCAGTTAATATGTAGAAAAATGTTAGCAAGCTAGATGCCAGATGCTCATTAGGGTTGCCAGTGGTGACTGTCAGCAGCCATCCTTCTATACGGTCGATAGATATACTCCAGACATAGTGAAGTTCTAAGGCCTGCACTAATCTGGATGCTGTGGTGCAGAGACAGAGAAGAGGGCTCAGGAAGGACAAGGAACCCACCCATCCACACGTGATGACCTCAAGTACAACAGAGCCCCCCGGCCTGAAGCTAAACCCTCCCGATGCTGATCCCCCCGGCCCTGACTGCTACAGAGATGGCCAGTGCTGAACTCAGTTTGGGGACCTTGGGGTCGGGACCTCACTCAGGCAGGGTGGTCTGAAATGCATTTGGGGCATATGTCGGCACTTGAACTTGCCGACATATACTATATATATCGATGAATGGGTATAAGAAATATGAATACACCTTTATCCGAAATTACACGGTTTTGAAAAGTCCTGTATATATACCCTGAACTGGTAACCACGGTCAAACCACTTCTGATCCCTTAATTTGTTGCTATGCAAAAAAGCTGTAATGCAAGGTCGATGTGAGAGGCAGACGTTGATTGGACATTGATTAAAAACTATTTGCGTGGAAGCAGAAGCAAAACAAAAATAAGTTTAGATTGCAAGCATTTTCCGACCTAAAAGATTCCTCAAACCTCCGAAACGAGCACATGAGGACAGGAATCCCTGCTCATCTGGTCGCTTTGAAGGAAAAAAAGATGATGAATGGTGGAAAGATGTGTATTTATTAGATCTGGTCGCTGTTTCTCCACTGTCTGGTGAAACAGAGTGGTGCATTTTGGGAAGTGGAGGTCAGTTTGGAATAAAAATATAGACACTAAATGCGGGTTCTTTTCTTGAACCAATGGTCACATCACATACGGAAGCACGCAAATGTCAACCCACACATGTCAATGCACGCATGCACTCAGTCACGCATACAGACACACACACACACACACACACACACACACACACACACACACACACACACACACACACACACACACACACACACACACACACACACACACATGAACATCCATACTGACCTCTTTGAGAACATCTATCTCTCCCAGGAGGTTGATGAACATGCTGTCTATCTCGTCCATCTGGAAACAAAGTAGCTACTGAAACATACATCAACTCAAACCAGATTTAAGATTCTTAAAACATACCCAACAACAACATTATATCCAGCAGGACAATCAGAAGATGAAGCTGGAGCAGTAAATACAACTTCAACTGTAGTTTTTAGCTCAGTCAAAGGTAGAGGCTCTGTTAGGTTGTAGAACATACAGGATAAAGTCTGCTTAATCGGCAACAATTGTGTTTGCTGATTTTATTTGTGTGTTCAAAATCTGGTCTCCAAAATCCGATTTGGTCTGAACGGGCCAGCCTCACACTCCACTCAGAGACAACAGGCCGAGGCTCAACTTCAGACGTGTGGACATTAACTTATAGAAATGTATAAATTATAAATGGCCCATGTGGCTTAAGTACCACACTGCCTCTCTCATTCCCGCTAGACCTAGGCAACCAGCATTCAGCGTTAGTCTCTGAATGTTAATCGGACCACTTCATAACATGCTTATTTAAGGCCTTGCCGGCCGATGAGCAACCAGAGAAGTAGATCACACTTTAAAAAAAGATTCAAACCACAAAAAGGCTGAAAAAAGGGTGACCAGAAGTGGTGTTAAGTGTTACTTCAGGGAACATTCATCTATCAGAACACAGATAGATTTCTACGATAAGGACATCCTCTTGCAACCGAAACATGTGAACTTATTATATAGGTTATATTACACGTATTTTGATGGTCAATGAAAGTCGAAGTAAAGTTCCCTTTGACCTCAGAAGGATTGGGCCTTCTCATCCATTAAAGATGGTGTTTTCTTCTACACATACCTAATAAGCCACAATATTGCATCCCCACTCTGCATCTTAATGCGACCGTCACTTATCCTTCTCCACACCCTCTCTCTCTCTCGCTCTCTCTCCCATATCTTATGTTCAAACGACACACAACAAACATTCAACATGTTTCCCATCATGTACCACGTCTCTAGGCCAGTGGTCTTCCTGTCAGCCGCTGGGACCCATACAGGCCAGGGGCCTCACCATGCAGCCGTGCCTCCCAACAGACAGTAAACAGACTTGTGTATAGGGCTGCTGCTTTCTTGTGGCCAAGGACTCTGTCATGCTGTTGTGTTTTTCTGACTGAGTGAAATAATTAACTATTGGCTGGCAGTAGTCATAAAGGACCATATGTTTGTCGTACACACTGCTGATGTGGTTCTGCTGAAGTATTTCACTCTTAAACAGACCAGAGTCAAACAATCCAAGCTGTGATGAGGCCTGTTTATAAAGGAATGGATTATGAGGATAGACGTGATGTCAGTTATTTATGTATTTAGTTCCACTACCTGACATCTTAAAGGACTGAATGTCGTCCTCTGGATAATCAATTCTAATGATTTAATATTAAATACAGAACTGCAAATATCCACAGCCTTTCCTTGAGCAAGATGTCTAACCCCCCTAGCAACTTCATTATCTGAGTTTACTAAATTGCTTTGTATCCAAGCCTCTGATAGACTACTCAACAAATCATTACATCAGTTTAACTTCCATTTGATAATCGAGTCAATAAATCTCCATAAATATTGAGAACTCAAAGTCTACCTGTCTTGTTGTCTGGCGGAGGTGAGGTGGCTCATCCAGCTCGATGTCAGTCAATGAAGAATGGTCAACTCATCATCACTGTGAAATTCACAAGAGTTTTGGGTTTCCTGTCCAATGAGGAAGTAGTTCTTTAGCTTCTAATGCTCTCATCGTCGAGGCAAAACACACACACACACACACACACGCACACGCACGCACACACACACACACACACACACACACACACACACACACACACACACACACACACACACACACACACACACACACACACACACACACACACACACACACACACACACACACACACACAACCCTCCCAGGGCCCTGTCCCTTTGTGTAAACAACACGTTTGAACTTCTCGTTCAGGAACTCACAATCGCTGGTCCAGGTGGTGAAAGCCAAGGTTTATGATATGTCCTGCTGTTGTTTATATCGTATTGGAGGTCCTTTGTTTTAAAAACAGAGTTGTGTGTTTAAAAGAAGGCTAATGATATACATGAGACTCGGTGATCACTAAGTAAAGCAATGTTGACCCCCTACAGGCCACCGCCATGTGTGGTCCGTTTACCTTGAGAGAATCAGGCAGCACCCCTCTGAACATCTCACCCCTGTAATTCATCACATTAAAACACTCTGCCATGTGTGTGTTTGAATGCAATTGAGGGTTCTCTGTGCCTGTGTGTGTTAGAGAGAGAGTATCCTTGTGTTTTTGTCTGTGTGTGTGCATTTGTTTTGTTTTTCTAAGTCAGGATCATCGACTACAGATCTGATTTATTAGGGACTAATGAGGGCCCAGTATGTACACATGTGCAGTATATATAGAGCATGTACGGTACAAAGGGTGCACTAAGGTATCCAATAGAGTAAAGTGTGTGTTCTGACGTCAGCACCAGACCCACGGGGGAAGGGCTGATGAAATGAGAGAGCAACAACTTGTGTGGTTTAAGGTTCAACCACTTTAATCACATCTGAATGGGCGAGGAAGGAGAGAGAAATTAAGAGGAGCAATAAAGTGTGTTACAGTTCAATGATGGCCCTCTGCATATTATAGTGATCAACCCCATGCTCTAATGCTCTTCAAAGCTCTCTATACCGGATAAAGAACATCGTTTACACAAACCTCTGGACATTTAGAAGGAGTGAAAGAGAGAAAGAGAGAAAAAGAGAATGAGAGAAAATAATAAACTATTATCTATAATTATACCAATTAATATATTCTTAGACCCTTTATATAACTCACCCATTGCCGTTAATATTGTAGAATGTTTGGCCACTTGGGTGTAAAAGAAAAAGTAGGCTACAATAGGCTCTTCATCATCTTTGAAAGACTGTCATGACTTTTTCAGGGAAATAATAAATATCCAATGGCCCTTGGTCCGGCATTTCCTAAAAGCTGAAACATGAAAAAAAGGAAAGGAAAAAGAAAGAGATAAAAATATTCCAAATATCTAACACGTGCACAGCATCAACGGATGACTGGGCGCACTGGTATTTCTGAGACGCCAGGGGTTAATTTAAGACCACGGGGGAAACCTGTTGATGATTAGAGCCGCGGAGCGCCACATGTAGACGGAGCTCTCCTCTCCATCCCTCCTCCCCGGGCCTGAGGCTGCACATTGGGCTACACGGACCCTCTCTCTGCCGCTCCCCCAGACGGACCTTCTATCCAGCGCTACCCGGGCCCCACTGCTCTCCAGCGGACACACAAGGTCGACTTGCCTGAGAAACACTATACGGGTGGAGACGGGGGACTAAGCTCTATTATTTATTTTCGAGTTTTCCTCCAATAGTTCCTCAATATCTGATCATTCAAAAGGGACTCAGGATGCGTGATTGAGGCTTCCTGGACTATTTTTTCATCACTATTCCGTTGTGCAGGTTCTCCACTCTTCCAGAAACATGGCGTTCCTCACCGGAATATCTTTACTATGCTTCACATATTTATTTGGCAGAGGACAAAGTGTTGCTCAGATTTGCAGGGGGTCCCACTGCTTCCCAGAAGCTCAGGACTGGAGCCAACCGTGCGTTGGAGAGTACTGTTCGGGGGGGCAGGCATCTACCCCGCGGCGACACGTCAGTCCGCCGGTACAAGCCAGGCCACCGCAGGTCTTCCCCGGGTACCAGCAGGTGAACGCTCAGACCCTCCACCGCCAGGTGCACAGCGCGCCGTCCAGGCCCTACACCGCGGGGTTCACACACCCGCGGGGGGAGGACACGGAGGGCACGAGGACCACCAACCCGCGGACCCTCACGGCGGAGGTGTTCCACCCGGACTGCCATGGTGGGAAGTGCCAGAGCGGGATCTCCTCCAGCAGGACGGAGGCGGCCACGCAGAGGGACTGTAAGGGCATCGAGTGTAGACTCCCTATGCGGCTGCGCCAGAAGCCCCCGCCGTGCGTCGGGCCCGGCTGCGGGCCCCCTGGGGCCGACACGGCAGGGAGAGTGAGCCCCTCGCCTGTGCACGTGACGGACCGGGCGGCGCAGTTCCTCGGCGACCTGGCAGACAGCGGCGGGACCCCCTCCTCCTCCTCCCCCTCCTCCCTGGGGGTCCAGCTGACGTGCGACATGAAGCCAGGTGGGCGCTAGACCGTGACGTCATAACGTCCTCAATGACCGTGAACTTTTATATTTTAGTAATTCCTATATCTATACAGATAGACCCGTGTTAGCGTGACGTCTAGCTTGAAGGAATGTATCCATTAAAAAAAAAAAAAATCATGAGTAAATTTCATTTCAAAGTTTGTGAAACGGCTCATAGGCTATAGAACAAAGACAGATAAGCATTGTTTATCAGATTATTTTTCCTCATCATCGGATTTAACTGACTGTGAAAGTCTGAGCAGCGTCTTATTCCCAAAGTTTCCATGAGACCGGTTGATCAGACTGGAGATCCTGAATAGATTGGTTTTCCGACTTGTATACAAGGCACATCTTCTTATTCTGGATTCTGGTGTGTTATGTCAACGGTGCCAGGCACCAACGAGGTTCCTGAAGATGCCCTGGTGCTCCAGCTTCGTCTCTCCAAGGGCCAGGAGGCGCTGATCGAGGCCCTGCGGGGCCAGCAGGCCGAGGTGAAGGAGCTGCAGCGGCTGCTCACCGGCCAGCAGGGGGCGCTGGTCAGCCAGCAGCGAGACATCCTGGAGCAACAGCGGAGGATGTACGAGCAGATGGACCACGTAAGGAACATTTCCTCATCTCAATCTCGCCATGGGATAATTACCATAATGAGGGTTAATGACGCAGATAAAGTGATGGGAGTGGGGGAGGAACGTACAAGTGGACTGAAACTGTGCTCAATTAAGGAGGGCAGACTGTGGGGGATTGTGGAAACGGTAGGATTACAAAATCCCAGGAAGTAGAGAAGAGCAAGGTTGTACTATCCCACCATAAGCGAGACTCCTTGTAGAGTTCCTGTAGAGTCCCGTTAGAGTCCTGTAGAGTCCCGTTAGAGTCCTTATAGATTCCTTTAGAGTCCTGTAGAGTCCTTTATAGTCCTGTAGAGTCCTATAGAGTCCTGTAGAGTCCTTAAGAGTCCTTTAGAGTCCTGTAGAGTCCTGTAGAGTCCATGCAGAGACCTTATAGAGTCCTTTAGAGTCCTGTAGAGTCCTTTATAGTCCTGTAGAGTCTTGTAGAGTCCTTAAGAGTCCTTTAGAGTCCTTTAGAGTCCTGTAGAGTCCTGTAGAGTCCATGCAGAGACCTTATAGAGTCCTTTAGAGTCCTGTAGAGTCCTTTAGAGTCCTGTAAATATCCCGCTCTTTATCCCATCTATTGTTATGGGGCAGGTGAAGGCCCAGTACAGCGTTCTGCTGGAGAACATCAAGCAGATGTCCTTCCAGGACCTCCAGGGAGAGCTGGACCACTCGAGGGGCAGCCCGGTCCGGGCCCATCACACACAGCAGGCCTTCGCCGTGCACAGGGCCGACATGGAGGCCCAGGTCGTGCAGGTGAGGAGGGGGCCGTCTGGGACCTCAATAGGTCAAGGGGAGGCGGAGGATTGTTTTCCACCGTGACGTGGCGCCCCTAACTTCAAGTGTCATCATCAGATTCATAGCTCAGATGAAAACACGACAACACACAATATCCAATCGCTTACAGCAGACACCAAATACTAAAATATAGTATCTTTAAAAACATAGAATAATTACAAAGACTTGTGTTAACCGGAGTTTCCTTGATCATATAGGACAAATGCCATCCCCAAACATGAATGGCTGGTGGCACTAGCAAGGACATCGATGTGAAGATTATGTTGTGAAAACTTGAAGGACATATATATATATATATATATATGGACTAGGTTGTGAAAGGAAGGATATAGATGTTAAGACTAGTGTTGTGTAGATGGGACGGAAAAATGTTAACCTTCAGTGAACTTTATGCTAAAGAGTGGGCTAAAGAGTGGGCAGTGCAGCGTATGGGTGATGACCCTAAACTGAATCTGACATGGCTCACTTTAAAACAAACACACAATATTTATCATTCATCATCATTTTCAGCTGACATAAAATACCAAATGATGGTATATTTGAAACGATTGCGCAACCTCCTTTAAATCAAAATATTTATGTAAGCTGTTAGATCTGAATCTGGCCATGAAACAGGGTTTCGGAACACGCACACACACACACACATTTTATTTATTCTTGTTCGTGCGTGGGCACTTTTGCAGGTGCTCCAAAATTGATCTTCAATTCTTCGATTGATCTACGACTCACCTTTTATACCTTAAGTTAGAAAAGTGGTACTAAATGACCTGTTGTCACACTGCCCTGCTGCAATGCTGAATGTCTGCCAGCTGTAAGTGTACTCCCCTTGACGTTGTGTTGACCTGTACTACCAGGTGGGGCGCCCCCTGCAGGCCTGTGGGACCTGTGGCCCTGAGGAGCACTGCAGCCTCAGCACCGGTCATCCCGGCTGTGAGCGCTGCACCGTCTGCCCCGCCGGCTTCTTCATGGTGGCCGAGTGCACCGTCCACGCTGACCGCATCTGCCAGGCCAGTACAGAGACGTCTCTCCCTCCAACAAAACCAGCTTACCCTAACCCTAACCCTAGTCCTTTTGTGGTTTTGTAATGGTTGTTAATGTTAAGTTGCAAGTAATTATGTAATGTAAGAAATCAAGTGGTCCCTGGCGCTGAGTTTCATTTTTCAGTTCCCATTTTGATCAGCCACCTCTGTTTAAATGCAATGCCTCTGGTAGCATACGTAAAATAATGTTTATTGCGTCTTAGAAAAACTAAGACAGACTATCGAAAGCTGAGAAACTTAAACGACTTGCTGATAGAGCTCCAGTCAGCAAAGGCAGAGGGTAGCTTTTCATGACCTTTCCATCCTCAAAAGGGCAAGAGGTGTTAATCCCATAGTGAAGAAGCTTCCATTCAATCACAATATTATTTGTTTTAGATGCTGCGCCTCATGGTCAATGTTTTGAATGCGGCAGTGATGAATATCACACAGCCCTCCAACTTGAACAGGCTCCCAGGAACCAAAAGAAAGATCTGGCTCAAGAGCACAGCATCACCCTCTGATGTCCATCTCCACTCAGAAGTTTAGAGAACGCGTTTGTTTGGGTCTAGAGCCTTGTACATAGGAGTTTCGCTCAACGATGTGATGTTAACAGGGCCTAACTTAAATATCACTCTGGGTGTGCAGATACAATATAAAGAGGAAGCCTTCGCATTCACAGCCGACATTGTATAGGTGTGTAACAATAACGCCAAGTTTCTGTCCCAAGATCATGCCACTGATATTAAAGACCTAGATCTCTAGGTGGTCATTCAACCCAGCCTCGGTTAAATTTGGACCTCAAGGCAGATAGATTCTTCTTCGAAGTTACCACTCAACTGGGTGTCTTGTCCAGCATCAGTAATCTCTTTATCGCTGGGCTTTGTCGCACCAGTCACTCTCCAAGGTTAGTCCATACTCATGGAACTGAAGGAATACTTGTCAACAGGGATTCCTTGTTTTCCCCAGAAAGGGAGGAGGCATGGATTAGTAAGAGGTATTCCTTAAAAGATCGGTCAAGTCTTCAGATCGCCAGATGCTACACAAAGTTTTCAGCTTCAGCAGCAGTAAGAACTTTTCTGCAGTTGCTTACCTGAAGATAACCAACACTGATGGGAGTGACCAGGTAGGCTTGTCATGGGAAAAGTAAAGCTGGCTCCTCATCCTGAGCCCACCATACCAAGACATTAACTCTTTGGAGCTGTGATGGAGTTGGCTCATCTCAGCAGAGCTAGACCTTCAGCTCGATGCTGCAACCTTCCGCACAGACGGCACAGTGGTCCTTGGTTACATCTGTTACAAGACAAGACGTTTTTATTTCTCTGTTAGTAACTGAGTAGTATCTATATATCTTAGATCTGTATATCTTCTTGTTCAGCCTAGTGGCACCATGTGTCTACAGAACAAAACCCTATAGATTATGCCACATGGTCCATCACTGCAGGTCATAAAGGACACCAATGGCAAACTCCCAGATTCCTAAGCGAACTAGGATCCTACGTGGATCCTAGTTCAGATGCAGATATTCTTCCTGAAGCGTCTACCTTGAGCATTTTCCCATCGACCAAACAACTTTGTTCACAGCTTCCAATTTTTCCACCTTGATTCAAATCTCAGTCTGGATGAAAAGACCCTTTCGGTTAATCCATCATGCGAGTCAATATCTTTAACAGACTTCCCTTCAAGGTCGACCATTCAAAGAGAGAGCAGTTGAGACAGCTCGCCTTTGGCAAGCTGTTTTTTCCTGTTTTTGAAGTAAGCAACACCATCCAGCAGGTGTAACTTGCAGGAGACTCAGAGCCCACTACCATGTTGAGAGTCTTCCTGCCGATTGCCGCTCACAAGACCCTCCGTTGACAAACGCAAGGGCAGTTCATATGGGAGTAATTGAATTCCTTGAAACGTCAGGTTGTATAATTCACAGCATTTCCTGGCTTTCAGAGGTCAAGTCAAGTAGAGCTCTTTGGACTGTTGGACCAATTTTGCTGATGCTTGCTATGTGCACCTTCAAATATGGATCAATCAGCTGAGAAGACTTCAATGTCAGAAAAGATCTGGACCTTGGTTCTCCCACATGCTCCACATTTTGGAGAGATTTGAGAGAGTATGATTGGGCTTGCAAGTAGAATGTATTTTAGAATGTATTTTCCTCCAGCTAAACAGAAAACGTACCCACAAAGTTCTGGTTACTTTCATGGCAGAATCAGCAGCCATAATATGCTGCTGTTCATGTGTCCACCGATCCCAATGACTCTCTTGCTCGTCTAACACAGATGGTGAAAGTTCTTTCTGCTCCAGCAGGGGAATTTTGAGTTTCAGACACTACTTGCATCAGTAGCGCCGGCTAGAATCTGTTCAACAAAGGGGTTCCTAACATTAGAGACACGTTGGCATTGGCAGCTCAGCCTGCCGGACATAAAGTCATGGAGCATTGTTCTCGTCAAGAACCTAGTGCGTCTAGGACCTAGTGCTTCTGGTCACCCAGATCTTTCCAAGCAAACAAGTATAAGTGGAAGTGAATGGGGAGTTGCAAGTTATTTGTCTGTGTTTCAGTGATGGCTAGGGTTGATTTAATTTAGGAAATGGACAACATAGTTGAACTCAAAGTTAACTCAACAGTCAGGAAATACATAGATCCTGGCATGGGAAGTCTCTCTTTTCAGTCCTATTTTCATCAAATTGGATGCATTGTCAGTCTGTACAATAATGTGTTGTAGTAATTAAATACAACTGTAGTACAATATGTTTATAAATGTTTTGTCTTAATTTACAGTAGGGTTTTTGATAGTAATTGTTACTATACTGGTAGTCTATACTAAAATGAGTGGACAATAATTAATATGGTAAAATAATTTGTTGCAACGATAACTTAATCTAGTTATTTATATGTAAGGCGTAATAGTTAAAACAAGCAATTAAAAGAAAATGTGCCAGTATATTCACAAATATATTTACAGTGTGAACATGTAGCATATTGTTCGTTTTCAGTTTGACCAATTAATTGTCACAATATTTGGACAAATTAATATTTGGTCTCTTGGTGAATGAGGGGTGTTCTAAGCTAGACTCAACACCGATATGAGGCCGGCAAAGTTGTCCCGACAATTACTTGATGTGCAAATAGTTTGAAAGTGTTTTGATTGTAGTCTTTTTGTGAATGTTCTAGGACAGAGACGAATGCCTTGAGGTAACAAACCAATGTGGAGACTCACAAAAGTGTCTCAACACTCCAGGTAAAAGGAAAACACTTCAAACTCTGTATTTAATCCCCGTTCAGCGTATAAAAACCTGACTATTGATCTGCTGCCTCTGTGCTGCCCCCCAGGCGGCTTCAGATGCCAGGGCATGACAGAGCGCGATGCCAACTCAGGGATGTGCAGCCATGGCTACTTCTTCAACATCGACATGGACGAGTGCCAGGCCTGCTCTGAGTGCGAGGGGGACCCCGTGGTGGCGCACTGCACCTTCACCACTGACACCGTGTGCTCCACCTCACCCTCTGGCGACGCCTCATCCCCCCTCTCCCTCTCGCTCTCCTGGGCGGGTGAGGTGGACCTTCCCCCGGCGTCCCGGGGCCAGGCCTTGGGCCACAGCCTTCCCATCGTGGCCCTGCAGATCCAGGGCCGGGAGGACGGGGAGCTGGTGTCAGCGGAGGACGGCCGGCTGGTGCTGATGCAGCACGGCCTGGTGTGGCTGGATGAGAACCTGTCCCTGAGCCATGGCTGTCGCAGCTTCGTCCAGGTGTGCCTGCATCTCAACACCACGGACGACGGCTCCGAAGAGGGACGCGACCTCAGCGGTGTGCGTGTGGAGCAGCGGGAGGGCCGCTCGCTGCAAAGTGCAAGCATCAGTGGAGTGGCGGTGGTTGCCCCCGGTTACCTCATATCCCTGTTCCTGAAGAGCGCCACACAACACTGTAACCATAGCGACGGGCTGCAGCTGTACAACCCACCGGGCTCTCCCCTAAGTCTCCTCTGGCTGTCCCACGACACCGGAGCGGTCGCAATGACAGCGCAGGCGGTGGCCTCAGCCCACTACCACACAAACTACCGCCCCGTGTTCAAGACCACCTTTGCCTCGGACCCCTACGTGCTGGGACTGACCCATGACGGGCGGGGTGTGCGCTTCTCAGAGAGTGGCACCGTGCGCTTTGTCTTCCAGCAGGCGCTGTACTCCATGGGCCAGGCCTGCGTCAACGAGGGCTTCCATCTCTTGGCATACCTGAACCACAATGGCACCGGCGTGGAGCTGTCCCGCACCTTCAAACCAGGCGTCCACTACCGGGACACCTCCGTCTCACTGTCCGGGGCAGCCAGGGTTGACCATGGGGACACACTGGCCTTTGAAGTGCTCTGCCCTGCCCAGTGCAACGTGCGCTACTTCGGCGACGGTACAGGCATCAGCATCCTTAGTCTGGTTTGGGTGCCTGCCGCCATCTCCTCCTCACTGGCAGCGTCCGTGGCCCAAGCGGGCCTCCTGTCCGGGGCCGTCCGTAACAAACCCCTGTTCTTCCAGCAGACCTCGCCCCAGGTCCCCCAGATGGCCATGACGGTGAAGGGTCCCAGAGAGCAGAAACGAGACTTCGTCTTCAGGGAGAGTGGCACGGCAAGCATGGCACTGGACCTTAAACTCATCCACTCCTGCAGCCTGCTGAAGGTGACCTTGCTCCGGCGGGGCGACCAAGAGAAGCGAGGGGAGGGTGGGGGGGAGAGAGGTACGGTGGAGGGAGCGAAACCCGTCCTACTTAGCCAGCAGGTTGGGGGGCAGATGCCCGAGGGCAGCCATTGGGCCAGTGTGGCTCTACGGGCATCCTTCCAGGTGCGGAACGGCACGGCAGTGTTCTTCACCTTGGACTGTGTGCGTGGGCGTGTCAACCAGATCAGTCACCAGACAGGAAGTGGGGTATCAATCCTCTGGGTGGCTGTGTAGGATTCTGGGCTAACTGAGAGGGTACCAAATGTGTGTACCTCGGTTAATGTTGTATATTTTTCAAGAACATATATCCTGTTATTAGTCAATATTACATAATTTCTTAAGGTCCGCCACGTTTAATTCGTTTTTGTGATAAATGTAACTATCATAGACATACTTTATTATAAATGAACTCATATCTAATTATAACAGCAGATATATTTAACTATATTTAGGTATTTATTTTACGTTACATTTGTAATAATGACATTTATATAAACTAATAGCTTCCTGATCTCTATTATCTGTAATAACATCAATGGAATGAAGGTTTTAGTCCATGAGTAGTGTTTGTAGTGTTCCGATGATCTCCATGTAATTTGTCTGTTCTTTATGTAGCTGGGCTTCTCTCTTCCTGCAGAGAGAATGAACATCCTGGTTGGATTTTACGAGTGAGCATGTGTTTCAAGTTAGCCCCTATTTTGTAATGCCCATTACCACTGAAGGCCTTGTTTAATGACCACTTTATGCATATTTCCAACTTAAAGAACCCCCATGTGTTGGACCAGATCCCTGCCATGTCATCCGCCCAATGGAAGGGAAATGTTACAGTAAACAAGTGGTTGAACACAAACTCCGGCACAAGTTGAACAATCCAAACTGTAATGAATTTTTTTTTTGGGAATCCAATAAATTTGTTTTGCCAGATGTGTTTTACGGTTGCTTCTGTGTTCAGCCTGCATGGGTCTACTGTATTTGAAATATGCAATAATGTTTTCTGTGATTGACACCAGCAGTATTTTATTTTTCATTTCAAGGGCATCAACTGTGGTCACACTGGCATGCATTTGCCGAACACACAAATAGGCCTCCACACTGCATCAGATACTGTAACTGTCATGAAAGGCTATATATGCACGGGTGATTTGTGACTTGACCTGACTTGGTAGGACTACACATGTTGGACCTTAAACCCCCCAAAAAAACCTGTGGACCGTTACAGAAAAAAAACCTCATCTCAAACTTTGTCCATAATCCACGCCTCAACGTCAGCAGGGAGGTGTGTAGACGTGGCTTCAATCAAACACAGGTGCAGCCTGCTAGCAGAAGCAGGCTGCACATGTTTCGCATAAAGCATCAAAGAGCAAGGTTCTTTGCCATGAATCAAAACAGTTTGAAAATTATATTAGAGTGCCAGTAAACAGTACGAGCAGTCACCTCACACACATACACACAGACACACACCAAACAGTATTTACTGCTGTGGTTCTGTTTCCGCAGGAGAACAAAACTTGTTGAAATGGCTCATTTCTTTGACCCCTTCTCTTTGAAGTAGTGACACCCCCCCTCCACACTACACACTCCCACCCAAACTCTCTCTACAGTTACTCTTTAGCGCATGTCTTGGGATAAACAATACTTCAAAAGAGGCAAGGAGCATTTATTTACAGGCACGATTAGGGGCACCTTTTTTAAAGGGGACATGTTATGCAAACAAGACTTCCTGGGATTTGGGGTGTTGTCTCTGGTGCTCCCACAGTCCACACACATTATTTTTTGAGTGAGATATGCATTTCTCAGCACATTCTGAAGGGACTGAAACAGAGGTAGTAGCGGTAGGCGTTTTTTCTTTTTTCCTGGAAGCTATTTTCAGCAAACAGCTTCAAAAACATGTTTTCTGGAACTCATATATTATGTTAACTTGTTGGGAAAACACCATAATATGTCTCCTTTAAAGATCGAAGAAATCCCAACCAAATCAGAACAAAACCAAGACCCCCTGGCCTTGTTCTGTTTGTCCTGGTCAAACTTCAACTAGCATAGGAACTTGTGCAGGAACTAACATAGGATCTATCTTAGGAACTACAATATAAACTAACGTAGGTGCTAGCCTACGATCTAGCATAGGAACTAGCATAGAAATTCTATTGGATTAGCATAAGAAATAGCGTAGACATCTAGCATATCAACTGGCATAGGAATAACATATGAAGATGTGTGGACAGCTAACATATAGCATAGGAACTAGCAAAGGGAACAGCATAGGAACTAAGAAACTATGTAGTAACTCTTATAAAAACTAGCTTACTCGCTACTGAATATACAAACAAATGAGTGTAAAAATAGCTAGATATACTGGACTTAGTGAAATAAAACAAAATGCTAATTATCTACTGCAAAAACAAGCTTAAAAAGTAGCTCACTAGCCTAAAAAGTAAATAACCAACGAGCATATAACAGAACCGCTAACTACAAAAACAAAGAGTTGTATTTGAATTGAGGCATGGGGGGGAGAGCAGGTCTGTCTGGAAGAAATAAAACAGGGAATAGCCCAGTGATGTTTGGTACCCTTGCCCTGCTAGTGCATTATCATACTGCATACAAGCCAGCCAGCATGTGTGTGTGAGAGAGAGGGGATTATCTACCTAAACTGCACAGAGAATGATTCAATTTCAATACAGTATGGTAACGATTAGTCTATGACCCCTTGTGGTTTTTAACTACATGGAAACTAGCCAATTCAAAACCTGATCATGCTTTATCTTTTAACACGGCCACAAAAAAAGAAAAGGAAAAATTAAAGGCTACATTAGGGATTAAGTGTATTTTAAAAGGAATAAAAACAGCTCAAAAACTGTTTGAAATGGTCCCATACGGACTCCAGATTGTGTGTTTTTTCCTCTCCGTGTGTTCAGCTTGGTATGTTTAGTGGTGGGCCTGCTTTGATTGCCTCGGTATAACCAGAAGCTCTGGGCAGATAGATGTGGAGTTCTGTGCAGCAACCAACAGGCTAAGAGGCCTTCAGAACAAGGTTGTTATAACTTGATTACGGCCTGGACAGCATGCGCTGAGCAGAACCTAAAGATGGACATGAACCTTTTGGAATTACAATGAAACAGACAGGTGTCTCACGGCCCTGGACTTACCTATGGCATTGGTTAAAAAACACACACATACAACACAGACGCAGACACACTATTTGGTTCAGAATCTGTTTCCGCACCCTTTCATCGACCCTAACTTCCAATTATCCGTTTACTTTTGGGCAGGCTACCGAAATGACGCATTGCCACTTCTTGGAAGGACATGAATTGTAATACGCTGTAGTGGTTTCGGATTAAAGTATCTGCAAAATGTGGATAGCAAGCGCCATTGTTGTCCATACACGGATACTATTTAGAAAAAGAAAAGGACAGATAGATAGAGGATGAAGAATGAGAGAGTGGGGAAAAGCAGACAAAGGGATAGAGTAAGATAAAGTGGTTCTGGTTCATCTGGAAGCAGTTTGGCAGCTTGTTTGCTCTTTTCCTAAGGCGCTGTGAACCAACGGTTTGGCTGCTCCCATTGAAATGTATGATGGTAAATGTCTCATGCTAACCAGTGAAAACATGTCCGGCTTACGACGGCTCACTGGACCCTGACACAGGAGGATGGAGGATCCCCTTTAAGCAAACATATTCATCTTCTACACCTGGGAGGGATTGGTAGTTCATACAGTCGGATAAAACAAGGACAGCCTCCTCAAGAGTAGGCTAATGCTAACCAATAAAGAGCTAGGCCTGTTTGAAATATAGTACAGAGAATAACCTTAACCCCCACAATAACTAAAATGTAAATAATGGATTATTTGGAGGTTAAGAAAGGAAAATAAAGATTCATGTCAAGCTATGTATCAGGCCTGGAACTCAGTTAAACACAGCATTATAGCGCCCTCTGGCGGACAATGAAAGAACACACGCTGCATTTTTGTTTTTCAAGTTATAATTTATTAATAGCATTTATGTATTTCACGTTTGGAATATTTAGTCCTTAATACATATTCAATACGCATTTTAGTGCATCACCAATATATAATTTAATGAATAAATAGTTAATAGCCAAAATCTGTGAGGGTATTCTAGACTTCAGTCAGTAAATTGCCATGTACTCTTAACTTCTCAGAATCTTAGTAAGAATGAAATATGACAACACATAGATCCGGTTAGACAGGGCCGTCAACGACAAGTAGAAGTAAAAGTAAGTAGAAGTAATAAAGAGTTTTTCTTTGTTTGTAAATAAAGCATTAAAAGATGCAGACCAGCCACGGTAAATATGTAAAAGGCAGTTGTATGGCTGGGACTAGAAACTGCGACTTGTTAATAGATGTCACACTCCCAAATTAAGTTAAAAATCCCACACGGGATATGGTGTATAAATCAGTGGAGTGTGATTTCAGAGTCATTGGGCACCTGAGTGATGCTCGCATCCAAAGAAGGATAACGTGCGCTGCTACTGTTGTATCGCGACACGGCCTCAGTGTGGTGACTACTACGATGGCGGGTTAAGGCGTATAAACAGTAGAAGGTGGCTGTTAAAAAGGGATCTGTATCTGCGGTCTGCATTAAGGCTGTGATTGTTCCCGTGGATTTGAAAGGCGCATTGCGAGGGGTTAGGATGAAGACACAAGCGGTCTGAACACATAGGGGCGTGTCCTCACTGGTCTGGTGGCCAAGGAGTGGCCTGGGTCAGGCACAACACCCAGCTGTTGCCCTGCAAGATATGCTGCAATATATGAACTTATGGTAGACAAGAGCTATTCTCTTTTATTTTATTCCTGAGACGCATCAGGCCTTCAGAAGCATCATTTGGCTACGTTATATGCCACAATACAACGACTGGACTGCGTCTTATATCGCACATTATCCCTTTACATGTCAGTAATACTGATTCATACAAGCACCGATACACAGAACTGGAGTATACTACCAGCCCAGTTATAAAGGGTGCATAAACTCAAGCGTTTAAGCTTTGTAATTGTTCTGTGTAATGTACAATAATGCAAGGGCCATGTTATATTATGTGTTATAGTGTAATATATAGACTGTATCATGGCCAAACTAGTGCTGGATAAATACAGATGGTCAGACTGTAAATGAAGCCAGATGTATTGAGAAGGATTAGTTGAGGGGCATCAGACCATCAATAAGGGCAAATAAAAGGAAAGAGCAAGTGACAGTAGATAGCACAGACAAGGGAGAAGGAGGCGAATCAGACAAAATGAGAGCGCAGCGAAGCTGAACCGTGGGGCCGTAAAGCCCCTCTCAGGTCCGGTTCAGAGGAGGGCGGAACAGTTAGCATGTTAGCTCGTTAGCTTAGTGCAGGATCTCCATCAGCAGGCGTTTGAAGTCCCCGCCGCACTCCGAGTCCAGAGCGTCCTTCAGCGTGACGTCGTACTTCTCCAGGTACATGTCCTTGATGGTCTCCAGGTCAACCTGACCAGGGCAGCACAATAAAAAGCATTCATTTCTATCAAAAGTCCTACCATTCAACAGGTTTAAAGACAAGAGTTTATGACTGATATAGAAGTGGTTGGGAAGAGAGTAAGAGAGACAGAGAGCGAGACAGAGAGAGAAAAAAAGAGGCTTCAATTAAAATGAACCAAATAAATGTTTCAAAAAATTCTTTAGACATTTCTACAAATTAAAACTGTACAGTAATTAAACATTAAAGCAGCATACTGAATGTTTCATTTACATTTGTAAATGAAACATGTATGTGTAATTGGGCGTGAGGTTGGAACCAAGACCAGCACAGACCGAGACCAGCGTTGGAACAGTTCTGTTTTATTGTCCAAGCTAACCGGAGACAGACGAGGAGTGGGCAGGCAGAGGGGTCAGGGACAGAAGGCTGTGCAGGTTACCAGGGCAGAAACGACGAGGAGGGGTCAGGGAAAGGAGGGTCGAAGCCAAGGAAGCAATCCGGGAAATGATACTAGAGAGCTTATGCTGCTATCCATTTCGATGTACGAAGTGGTAAAGTCGCAAATCTCCCAGCTTTCTTGCGGCATTTCACTGAGGCACGCCCCCTTTCGGTGGTAGTATCTCGTCGCTTTCAAAGTAGAGCGAGCAGATCTGTACAACTAGCAAAGAAGATGGCTGCGCCCAGTCAATGGGGATTGAGCTGTATTTTCTTTGTATTTGTACCACGTTGGGGGTTGTAATGTCGATTTTAAATCCTCTTACACACTTGATTTCATTGCTGCTTTAATCCGGTCACCAATTTATGGTCTTGCTTTGCGTGAAATTCAATGTAAAGTTGTGTTTTCCAGATGGTTTGCTAAAGAGGCTATGTTGCTAATGATGACTAGCCCGCTACTACCCCTCGTGGCGCGACAGAAACACGACAGCACTTGTTGAAATTAAAATTGGCGAAAATGGCAAAATATTATTGCAATGTAAAAGGCTTGCAATGTTAATGTTTCTGTAAAGGCTGGCAACCATTATACACTGAATTATTTATTTTTTCCCAAATAGTTTTCTTCTCAAACTCGTCGGACACAAATAGCAAACTGGAAGGCTGGAGCAAGGGAAATACGTCACGTTCTCGCTGAAGCTGGTCGTTTGTACCAGCCTACCATCCAAATGGATAGCAGCATTAGCTTGCTGCTAAAGACAATCTGGCAGAGACTGGAAGGAGTGGGTTGACATAAGGTGAGGGAACACAGGTGAAGGAGGTTGCACTGATGAGGTGGGATTGGCAGGCAGGTGATCCGGAAAAGTACTGGCAGGGCTGGCAATGGGATGGAAAGCCAGGAGCGGATTATGACAGAGCTGGCAGTAAGATGGAAAGCCAGGAGTGGATCATGACAGTATGATTCATTTACAAATGTAAACAGCACAAACACAGAAGAAATACACATTGACATTCACACACGCAGGCACACACACACGCAGGCACACACCCACGCGCGCTCACCTCAGAGCGGCCAACCACGATGCGTATCAGCGTGTCCTCGTCCGTCCCGGCGCCCTTCATGGCCGCGTTTAGGCGCCGCGCGAAGAACAGCTGAGGGTTCTTAGCACACCTCACTGGGAACACACACACACACACACACACACACACACACACACACACACACACACACACACACACACACACACACACACACACACAGTATAACATAAGCCATTAATAGTTCCTGTGAGGCATTAGTGAATCTATTTAAACTGTGCACATTTAGGACAGAATCCCATGACTGAATTTGTCATTTGGGAGCAGACATCTTGCTCTGGTTCTCCCCAGGCTCCTCTGAGGAGTACATTGGAGATGTGACCCAGTAATTATGGCTGGGTCCCCCTAGCAACTCCCACTAATCCTACTGGTCTCCAGTCTCACCCAGGGTGACGTAGCAGTCCTGCAGGGTGCCTGTTGCCTCGCTCGTTATGGTGTCCAAGATGTCCGTTCCTGAGAGCTAACACACACACACACACACACACACACACACACACACACACACACACACACACACACACACACACACACACACACACACATAGACTTATAGCGAAATAGAACAAATGTAGGAAGTCCACATCAGTGTGTTGTCACGTCCGATTGTAAAATTATGACATTGCACCTTTGTTGTCTTGTATGTCATTCTTTGTTTACTGTTCTACTGCATCTAAAAAATTTGTCACACTGTTGATGGACGATAAAGTTTTGTAATCTGGGTCAAAATAGGTGTGTTCTTACCTTCTCGTACACCTTGAAGGTGGCCTGCAGCTGCAGGTAGTTCCTCTGGGCCAGGACGTTGGTGAAGGTGGACTCGTCGGTGCCAAACCGGCCCTCTCCCGCCTGGCAGAGGAGAGCATTATTCAGAGCAGAACTGGTTTTGCTTTGCATTCAGCAGCAGCCTCTTTAAATGAATATCTGCAATGTGGACCCAGCTCACCTCAAACATAGACTGTGCGTCTTGTTCTGCCAGGTCCTCGTCCACCTCATAGCCCTCCTCCCTGCCCGCCTAGGGGGTTCAAGGACGGGTTTAAGAGGATCAGAGCTATATAGATCTGTTTTATATCTAGATAGTAATGATAAAGATACAGAGTGCAAAATGGTGAGCGAGAGAAAGAAAGAGTTAGGGCAGAAACAGTGACAGTATGGTGCCAAGACATGACTACTACAAGAACAGGACTTCTAGAAGGATGTGAGTAATGAGCACAAGTCAGGGGAAAGGAAGTGGGATCCGCCCTGTGGCTGTTCTGATTCCGCCTCTCTCCGGTAACAATCCACCCGAGGCTAACCCTGATCCTCTGCAGCTAGCATGGTGAGCTCACCTGCAGCAGTGCGATGAGCAGGTTCCTCACATCCCCACTGGTGTCCCCCTCGATGTCCGCCTCCAGCTCACACTCATGCACTGGGGAAGAAACCGTTAAGGATCCCTTCACTGTCCTGAACCCCACCATGGACATCTCACACTATATACCTTTAGGGTCCTGTGTTTGTTTTAAAGGTTCCATGGCGTGCCAGCCGGTGTGGTGTGATTAGCCGTTACAAGCCGTTTTGGAAATCGGCCCCTTATGACATCACAGGTCCACCTAGATGTGTGACGGATAGATCAGTCTACCAGCCTACCCAGTGGACTGTAGCAAACATTGGTAATCTATCTGTCACACATCTAGGTGGACACGCCCTCTTGTGATGTCATACGGGGCAGATTTCCAAAACGGCTTGTAGCGGCTAATCACACAACACCTGGTGGCATGCCATGGGACCTTTAATATGTTTCATGGTTTCTTGTTCAGATGAAATTCTGCCCGTCTATGTGTTTTAAGCATTCTTGTGTATTTGAAGCAATCATGTTCCAGACGTTTTAGTTTGGTAAGAGAGATGAGATGTTTCAGTTTGGTAAGAGAGAAGAGATGTTTCAGTTTGTTAAGAGAGGAGAGATTTTTCAGTTTGGTAAGATAGAAGAGATGTTTTAGTCTGGTAAGAGAGACGAGATGTTTCATATTGAGTCTTTCTGGGTCTGTTCAGGGCGGTGGTGAAAGAGAAACATGATGCAACCGACCGAGGGAGTGAGGAAACCCAGCAGGCTCATTGTGGACAGAAACACCCCAAGCTCAAGAGGAGACCACTCAGGACCTGTGTACTCACGCTGGGCGTAGGCCTCCTTGTAACTCACGATATCCTGAGGAAAGCACAGTGAGAAAGGAGGGAAGCAGATGCATCAGTTCCCCCTCCATCGTCTCCTCACTGGGACCCTGACCATACCAATGAAGATAATATAACGTATGATGTTCCTCCCAGAAGGGGACTGTGGGAGTACCAGCAGAAGTAGCAGTCTTACCATTGCATAAATAATACAAATATATATTTGATCTTATTTTTTGATAGCGAACAATTTGAAAAAATACAAATACAAATATCCATCTGTAAACACAAAATGTGATGTCCAATGCTGAAGGAGTTTGAATTCATTTAGAATAAATGTTGCTCCACATTTCAAAGCCCCCGCCCCGCCCTGGTCCATGGCCTCCCCAGCCCTGGCCCCCGGCTGCCCCACCTGGTTGCTGGCGGTACACAGGATCTCCACCAGCACAGCCTCGTCCGTCCCCACCCCCTGTACCGCCTGCCGTAGCTGCTTGGCGGCGTACACGTGAGGGGGGTCCAGCATGGCCACGATGGCCTTCTCAAAGCTCCCGGTCAGCTCGCCACGCAAAACCTCCTCCAGCTCCTGGGCCAAGGAGGGAGAGAGAGAGAGAGAGAGTTAGAGAGAGGGAGGAGGGAGGGGGGAGAGAGAGAGAGAGAGAGAGAGAGAGAGGACTGATTATGTTGAACAATGGTATGATTCTGATGACAATAAGCAGCAGAAACAGACAGAGACAGAGACAGAGACAGAGACAGAGAGAGAGACAAAGAGAGACAGAGATGACACAGTGAATGATGTTAAGACAATAAGAGGAAAGAAAGAGAGACAGAGCCCGGAAATGGATGAGAGAGACACACACAGAAGGGTTGGGGTCCTATTGGATGAAGGTTAAATACTCACGTCGTCATACTTTTCAAAGTAGGCCTGTTTGATCTCCGTCCGCTGGGCAGCCGAGCGGTTGGCCAGGATCTCAACGATGGCTGCCTCATCCGTCCCTGGGAAGTCATACATACCTTGAGTTCATTATATCAAAGTTAAATTGAACAGCTATTAAATCCAACTAATTATCATCTAACATACCTAAGCCTTTGCAGGCTTGTCTCAGGGCCTTGATATCGGCTGTTACATCAAACTGCTCGTAAGGGACGATGGTAGGCTGGGGAACAAACAAAAGACATGGAAATTCTCGTCCAATAGCGAGCTCATTTGTTTACATTTACGTTGTGCTTTGAAAAGGGTGTAGCCCGGTCTAGCTGAGTCACGCGGAGCAGCAGCTGCAGGCTGCACTAATGATACACTGTAGGCAGCGGTGGTGAGGCTGCGTCTCGCCCACTCCCCGTGGAGCACAATGCGGCCTCAGTCATCGACCGCGAGGAAGCGGCCTCCTCGCGACTTTTGGAAATTCCGCACGGTGTTGCGTCCCCCCAACCTCAGTACCACGGCCTGTAGCCACATTCCCCTGATTCATCCAAGCGTCCTTCGATCTGCGAGTTTAAATATTCCAAACCCAGACTGATTTGTTTGTGACCCAAAAAAGAAAAAGCATATTCGATGAATTGTTTGTGACCCAAAAAAGAAAAAGCATATTCGCTGAATTCACTTGCGTTGTCCTGACCATAAATAATGTTCTACAGTAGTTGTGCTATATGCTACAAAGTAGTGAGTATTTATGTTAGCTATATTTTGACCAATAAAAACGACTTTGCATGATATTACGTACCTGGACGTTACCCATGATGATTTCTGTTTGGTTATAAAGTCAGGTTAGAGGGAAGGCCAGAGGAGGGTGAGACGCGTCTGATCCGGTCAGCGGCTGCAGAATGAGAGCTGAGGGAGGGAGGGAGGGAGGGAGGGAGGGAGGCCGCACCCCGGCCCGTCCGGTGCTGCATCGATGACGTCGGACAGAACAAATCAGTACGAGGACGTAAAAATAATGATGGAAAAAAACGTAACAAAAAAAAATTGGAGGTGCAAGTTTTATTTTTAGTTTCATTACGTACTTTACCTCAAAAAACATAGTAATAATTGAAGTACCGTTCTGTAGACTGCTCTTGCTTATATTGCTCTTACTGCCTTATTTGAAGGTCTATCCCTCTCAAGTGCATCTACACTCATTCTTAATAATACAAGTACTTAACAAGTTTTGTGAAGAGATCTGAAGTAATGGAACAAACCTCCTAAATAAGAGCAGGTGCACGCGTCAGAGTATCCAATAGGGGGCGATGTTGTAGCGAAAATAAAATAAGAGAAGCAACATAGGCATGTGTTCAAATACAGGACTATTTAAATTAAGGGTTAGCCCTATTAAACGGATATTAGCTCAGTTATTATTCCCATGCACACATGAGATTAGGATAAAGGGGAAAATAAGCCGATAACGGTAAGGTTTGCTAGAAATATTTATTGTACATTTGTACTATTTACATGCAATTACAACAGAACACGATCTGAATGTACAACACAAATATTCCATTGTGGAGTCTACGACAGTTCATAGTATCTGTTTGGCATACAATACAATTAGTGCGCAAGTAATAGTTTCACATATTGTCGATAAAGTCCTCTGATTAAAACATAGATATGAGCATGAGGCCGTGGTTTACAAATAAACTGTGCATCACATTGTATCTTTTGTCATTAAATGTGTATATATACTTTTTGGAGTAACAACTTGCTTTGTTGATATAGAAACACTTCATACATGAATTGATTTGATTGGCTCGTCAACATCAACGTTTTTTTGGTCACTTTGTCATTTAAGGTGTTCTCTTTTTTTCCAGGTGATGAACAATGAAACCAAACATCCAATGTTGTGATACACGGTGTACACAGAGTGCAGGAAATAAAGCTGGATGGACAACATGGTCTGGAGGCAATGCAGGTGAGTGGTTAACGGTGGAGGTGCTGCTAGTCTATTAGGGATGTTGTATTATGTTCAGACATTTCTTATGAGGCTTTGTTCATGCATGAAATCAGCAGGAAAACAACAGAATGTATAACCAGATTCAGATAAAAGTAATGTTTTTCAATTATATGTATGTATATATATATATGGGATACCAGTTTACACACACACATACACCCACAAAAACACGCGCACGCACGCACACACACACACACACACACACACACACACACACACACACACACACACACACACACACACACACACACACACACACACACACACACACACACACACCAAACAAAAAATGTGCAGAAAGCCATGCATGTGCAGACATTCCCATTGGAATTCTTACATCCCCCCCCCCCCCCCCCCCCCCCCTCCCCCTCAGTTGCATTCATTCCCAGTGCGTATCCTAGCGCAGTGAGGCCCAAGATGTGCGTTCAAGCAGACGTAAGACGGACCGAGTGAAATAATGAATTATTCAGCTCACCCAAACAAGCTTTGGATTTGGTCCTTAAAGAATGTCTCAAAGAAACCCCATAGAAATGCAGCGCACAAAATGACCCACATACACACCTGTGCGTCGCACACCATCTGAGCATTGAGCACGTCTGGTTGTCCAACATGCACACATGGTGTGTGTCTGTGTGTTTGCTGTTGTTTGTGTAGACAGGTCCTTAAGAAGACCACTCCAGCAACCCAGTCAGCCATAGAGATTGGCTCCTGCTTTTTAAATGTTGAAAGGTTCAGGGAAAAACAGCACTGTAGTCCCACATTAAAGTGTACACCACTGACAGCACTCAGAACGTGGTCAAAGCACACACTCCGCACACAGGGGGTTGGACAGCTAAGCCCCGACAACATCAAACATCTTCACTGTCCTATTGGACCACAGGAGAACCACCACACAGCGACGGGTCGGGATGCAACACGGGACCACATGCTAGGGCTGTTGGCGACGTTGAGTGTGGACGCCGCTAAGTCACGATGAGGAGACGGTAAGCCCCGGTACCCATGCCTTGCCATGTCAGTAAAATATTCCATCTTCATGCTATCAATTATTCACTGGGCCATTAGTTAAGGCAAGGCTGCCACTGCAGCTGTTCCTCAGGTCTGAGCGGGTCGCCTCATCCACACATCTCATCTTCCCCTTTCATCTGAATGAATATTGATTATTTAATCCATGTCAGTCCCAGGATTGTCTTGAATCCTCCAAATTGGAATGAGAGTGTTTCTTGAGTGTGTTTCATCCATTGTCAGATCAGCTTATCGGGCCTCTCTCATCTTCTCTTCCTCGCCATTTAAACCTGATAGTGTTCTGGGGGGAATTATTTGTTTTGGTTCAAACGTGCTCTATGCGTTGCAATGCATTACACAAACAATGTAAAATGGATAAAAATGTGTAAGAAAAGGTGCAGACTAAACATTTCTCTAACTCAAAGATAAAGTGACTTTAAAGTTGCTAATAATAATGTTACACAATAAAACACATTGTGGCCCTTTAACAAAAACTTTTTTGATCAGAATGAACAAATGGGCTGCAGATGATTTTCTTTTCTATTTTTAAATGTCGCTATATGGTGTTCCCAACTTTAGATTTTCACCTTTTTAGATAAAGGATGGGCACTTCTTAAGGGCTGAGTTCGGCTTCACAAGCTTCTGCATTGTTCTGTATGGGTTCAAACCCTCACACTGGCTCCCCCCCCCTCACGCTGGCTCCTCCTCCTCATAAAGGCTCCTCCTCCTCTTGCTGGCCCGTCATTTCGCTGGCTCCTCCTCTTGCTGGCTCCTCCTCTTGCTGGCTCCTCCTAAAGCTGGCTCCTCCTCCTCACACTTGCTCTTCCTCCTCACACTGGCTCCTCCTCCTCCCACCGTGTCTTCTCACACCCGGCTCCCAGAGTCCGCCTCCTCGTAATCCCAGGGACAAACATCGGCCATCTTGGCCCCGCTGCCCCCCGGGGGCTCTGTGGCGCTCGGAGACGAGTCGGCCCTCTTCCTCTCCGGCGAGGTTTCGGTCTGATTCTGGGTGGGGGATGGCGCCGGCTGCTCTGCCTCCCAGGGACATGCCTCCGCCCTCCTGATCTCCACCACCGCCGCCGCCTCACGCGCGTCTCGCGTGGAGCTCCGGCGCCGCCCCGGCCGCGGGCCGCCGCCCCCCTCGGAGGACTGGCTGACCCTCCGCCGCTCGGACGCGGGGGGCTTGCTGGCGGAGCTGCCCCGCCTCTCCTTGCTCTTCTCCCGGCCCTTCTCCCGCTCGGCCCTCGACGCGTTGGAGGAGCAGGATCCCTTGCGCTTGCGCTTGGCGTGCGTGGTGGGGCTCTTACAGCTCCTCTCCCGCTGCGGCGACGGGGGTGCGGGGGCAGCAGGGGCGGCGGGGGCGTCGGTGTCGGTGTCGGGGTGGTGGTAGTCCCAGGGGCAGATCTCCACCATCAGGGAGGGGGGCTGCAGCAGGCTGCCCGTGGACTTGGAGTGGTCCGAGTGGATGGCCTTGGGCTTCCCATCGGTGGGCGTCACGCTCTTCTTGCGCCGGATCCTGTCGGGGGAGATGGAGTCCATCAGCGCCTGCTTCCCCCCCACCGCCAGCCCCCCCCCGAGGCCGGGGGTCTGCGGCGGCGGCGGCGACGGCGGCTCGTCGAAGGCCCAGGGCGAGGCGCCAGGCTTCGGCGGGAGGGGCGACCGCGGCGAGCGGGGCTGCTTCCTGCCCGCGTCCCGCGCCTCCTCCCGCTTCTCGCTGCCCTTGTCGCGGGAGCAACGGCGCCGGTTGGCGGGGGACTGGCCCGCCCGCTGGGCCCAGGAGGAGGAGGAGCGGCTCCCCTTGACGCTCCCCGTGTTGCTGCCCCTGCGTGCGGCCGCCGGATCCCCGGGGACCTCGGGGGCGATGGACACGTGCTTCTGGGCCTTCCCCTCGGTGGGGGTCTGGGCCTCCTCCTGGTCCCAGGGACACACCTCCGACAGGTCGTACAGGTTGCGGCCCGGCTCCGAGCAGATGGACGGCTGGCTGCCGCTCACCTTTTGGGGGGAAGGATGGCGTCAGAGAGTGATGTCATCATCAGGGCGTCATTCCCCCACCAGGGGATGACATCGTTCATCCAGATATCACATCACATCATGCCCTAATGGGGGCAATTTATACAACATTAAAAGTCTCTTTAGGTCAAAGGGTCTAAATAACTACATTTGTCAAAAACACCAACACAGCTTAATTTTAGGGCTAATCCCCTTCAGCGGGGTGAACCATGACATACTGCCCTGCAATGGGGGTCTACCAGCCTACCTGCTGCTTCATGATGCCCATCTTCAGCGGGGTCTTGGAGTACTCCACCGACTGGCTGATGATCATCTTGGGGACGTGTTCGGGGCTCTCGTCCACCTCCGACAGCATGCGTCCCTTCAGGCCCTTGCGGCCCGCGTCCTCGGCGCCGTGCGTCTTGCACCCCAGGCCGGGCATCTTCTCCTTGGCGCTGGCGATCACGCTCAGGGACTTCTGCATGAGGGAGGTCCGCAGATGCCCCCCCGAGGAGGAGGCCGACGAGGCCAGGGACGACTTCTTGTCGTTGGTCAGGTTCTGGGCGCTGGCCGACTTCCAGCAGAGCGGCACCGACTCTGTGGACTCGGCCGCCTCCAGCCGGGGGAGGGGCATGGCCGGCTGCTCCACCGACACCGCTGCCGAGCGCTTGCCGCCGTGCCTCCCGCGGCCAATCAGAGAGCCCAGGAGCGAGCCCTCGCCGGCGACGCTGCCCGCGGGCGTCATCTTGTCTCCCGGAGTGCGGGAGCCGTCACGGCCGCCGGGGTCCTGGTCACACACCTGGTCGTAGCTCAGGGACTTCTTCAGAGCCTGCAGGTTGGCTTTGAGGGACTCCTCTTTGGACTTGCCTGTGAAGGAGGCCATCAGAATGGCCGCATGATGTTTTAACAGAGCCACGGGCTGGATTTGTCCATAGATGTCCATAGATATCGGTAGTAATAGTATAAATATGACTATCATTATTAATAGAAGTAGTACATAGTTGAATAATTTTTTTGTCATTAACGTTTCTTTTGTATTCCTCCAGCAGTTGACAGATAGATCAAAGACAGCCTACTTATTTATATTTATATCCAGTCATCTATCAGAGGCTTTATCCAAAGCACGAGTAAGGCACGAGGATCCACCCCTTTGGTTTTGGGAGCTTTCACCCCAAACATGACCCCGTCCTGCACGACAGGTACGGATGTGAGACATGGAGTCTAACTCCCACAAAAGTGGCTTCTGAATGACTCAATGAAAAGCAACAAGACAAACCACTAACTCTGAAGAGGTGCTGGTGAACTCTATCAGTCACTGCTCCAGATGAGGACGTCAGACCTTACCGAGGTGGTGGTGGTGTTGGAGGCTTACTGAGGTGGTGGTGATGGTGGTGGTGGTGGTGGCTTACCCTGGTGCGGGTGGTGGTGGTGGTTGGGGTCGAAGGGGTTCCTCCTCATCGTGCTACGGGTGCTGCCCTGCTCGTCGTCGCGGCTCCCCTGGCGGTGCACGTGCTGCATGCTCTCAGGGATCTCCGTGATGCGCCGCATTAGAGAGCGGCCCAGCCCCTTCTTGGAGCTGCGCTTCTTCTGCAGGTGGGGGTTGTTGGCCAGCATCTTCTTCCTCTTGTACACCTCCAGCTGGGCGTACAGCTTCTTCAGCTCATCCTGGGGAAGAAGAGTCCAGGGGCTCCCAATTAGTGATCCAACAAGACTCGTTTTACAGGCATATACCTAATCTATAGGTCATTAATATACCTGTTATTTCGCATTGGCTTTATTGTTGAATTCGTTACAACTTTTGGCCTCATTGCAGTGCATGTTTGACAATTCATACAATCGCTAGTCTGACTGATTCTCAGCTCATAATCAAGCCCCACCTCTTTAAGTGTGTTATAAGTTACTGTTATCATTATGGGGGTGAGTCTGCCCAGCCTTCGCCAAAACAAGGTGGGGAACACCGGAATAGACGTAATGTTTGTAAGGGGGACGCATTCCTCAAGTTGAGTTAAGTACATTTTCATCTACGCAGGCCCATGTTCTACCACAAGAAAATAGTTCACTTTAGAAAAGTACAATAAGTTCATTAGGCTGACACATAATGCTCCTGAGGAGGGAGGAGGGAGGAGACACGGAGGAAGGGAGGAAGGGAGGATGGGAGGAAGGGAGACAGGGAGGGAGGAAGAGAGGGAGGAAAGGAAAAAGAAGGGGAGGCGGGAAGTAGAAGGGCGGAGGAGAGGAGGAATGGAGATAAGGAAGGATGGCACAGAGGAAGGAAGGAAGGAAGGAAGGAAGGAAGGAAGGAAGGAAGGAAGGAAGGAAGGGAGGAAGGAAGGGAGGGAGGATTGGAGAAAGGACGGAACGAGAAAAAGGTAGGACTGAAGAAACGAAGGGAGGGAAGGAGGTGAACTAATTTGCTTGAACAAAGCAAGATTGAAAGTCCACCTCCATTTTGTGGCACCTGCTGTTCCACAGCCACCTGCGTCACCTCTAAATGTGTCTAGCGCTGCTTGTGGTTAGGATTTGAAAGTGTTTGTAAGTGAAAGGACAATCCAAGTTCATTTAAGGCACAAGGGCCTGTATGAACCAAGTGCAACAGAATACACTCCATCCCACAAATCACACTTTAATTATAACTCAGTGACTGTTAACTCAATGGCCAACCAAAGCAGCAAAGTAAGCTCAGAGCCATTAACGACACACGGTGGCCATTGTTATGTGCAGATCTGCTCCATGTTCTGCAGTGCTCCCGGAGCTCCTCCTTCAGCCCCTCCTTCTCCTTGTTACCTGGCACCTGCTGTTGCCTTTAAAGCCTGGGAGGCTTCACTCACTCGGTCTCTAGCCAGGGCCAGCAGCATGGGTCTCATTCACCAGTCTGTGGAAACCTTTTGTAACAATAAACCCGGTTTTACTTATATTTAATCCTTGTTTGTCGACTTCATGTTACTTCCCTCGAGCCGGTCGTAACATATTGGGGGCTCCTCCGGGATCAATCTGGATCAGTTTTGCAGAGTTAGTTATTTCAAATTTTCACAGAGTAACTTGGTATGTTTTGGTGGTGTTTGGCAGTGTGGCTATGAGCAGCTTCTTTTCATGGTGAGTATGGTGAGTATTGAATCTGAGTGCTATGATTTTAAGTTGTGAGTGATTCCCCCGTGGTTAGTTAGGGAGTGTACCAGCTGGGCAGAGCAATCTCTCCTTCCATCGGTACACTATTTGTTATTTTGCCTTCTTTATTTTCGAGGTTATCCTGGGTGGAGTCGTGTTCTCTGGTGGGGGCGAGCATTTCAGGGCCTTGGTCATATGGCTGAGGTTAACTGAGCTTTGTTTTAAAGAAGCCTCGAGCCCGGCACGCCTCAGAAGACCATTAGGGTTAGTTTAAAGTTAGGCAGATACCAGGGGGCTTGCTTAGATGATCATTTGCACTCTGAGGCTTGCTCACTGTGCTCAGCAGTGATTGATTTGTAAAGTTGTGTTAGTGACTGTTTTATGGGCACAGTTGTGGTAACGTGTCCAGGGTCCTAGCTTTGTTTTCTACAGCTTGTGGATTTGTCAGCTGTAGTGTTGGAGGAGGTGTGTGCTGGGCGTACTGATGTAAGTTGAAACCTTGGGTAAAAGTGATTGGTGTATTTTGTTATTTATGTTTGGTTATTGAAGTTATCTAGTATGGCGGCTATCGATGACTTTATTAGGGCACCCTCGGAGGAGTTGCTTTATCAGCTCACTAAAGAACAGCTCCTTAGTCTTGCCAGTCATTATGACATTGAGATTGCCAGTGGTGATAAACGTCTTAAAGATAGTTTAACAGAAGCACTTAAGGCAAGCCTAGCAGAAGGAGGCGTCCTAAGGACGTCGGCCCTACCAGCATACCAGCATCAACTTGTTCTTCCTCAAATGTCAGATGCTGGGCTGGAGTTCAGGTTGAAGGAGTTGGCGTTTCGAGAATTAGAACTAGAGGATAAAGAAAAAGAGCGTATCCTTAAGGAAAGACAAATGCAACCAGAACATGAGCGTTTCTTGAAAGAGCTTGAATTTAAGCACGCTGCTTTGAGCTCATCCAGTTCTGCCTCGGCTCAGTTTAACGTAGCGAGAAACATCAGTCTAGTACCTCCATTCGCTGAGAAAAATGTTGAGAGGTACTTCGCTCATTTTGAACGAGTGGCTACTGTTTCAGACTGGCCAATACATGCCTGGACATCGCTTGTGCAAAGCGTTTTGGTGGGAAAAGCACAAGACGCTTACGCTTCTTTAAACATTGAGGATGTCAAGGACTATGAAAAAGTTAAAGGCGCCATTCTAAGAACTTATGAGCTCGTTCCTGAGGCGTACCGCCAGCGTTTTAGAGGCCTCAGTAAGCTGGATGAACAAACTTATGTTGAGTTTGCAAGAGAAAAGGAGATCAGTTTTAGTTCTTGGTGCAAGTCACAGAAGACGGAAACTAAGGAGGATCTTAGACAATTAGTTCTGCTGGAGGACTTTAAAAATTGTCTGCCTGTTGCTGTGTGTACTTATCTCAATCAGCAAGAAGTGTCCACTCTTGATGAGGCTGCTGTTCTAGCAGACAAGTTTGTGTTGACGATCAAGGTAAACTTTGATAGCGACCAAGGTGAGCGAAGGGGAAGGACTGGTTTTAACAGACCTCGGTTTCCAACCACTTCCTCCACCTGCTCAGAACCTCCTCCCACCGTTTCTACAACTTTCGCTAGAAGATCGGCTACTGTGAGGACTCCGTTAGAGAAGACTTGTTTTTATTGCAAGAACAGTGGTCACTTCATTGCCGACTGCCCTGTCTTGAGTAAGAAACAGGAGTCTTATAAGCCTGTTGCCTTACTAAAAAAGGTGAAAAATTGTGCTGTCATCCAAGACATGGACCAAACCGCTCAAAAGAGCGGGTTGGTCCAGAAGAACCCTGCCTGGTTCTTCGTCTTTCCTTATGGATGGTTGTGTTTCTCTTGTCACTGATCCTTCAACCAAACAACCGATTAAGATTTGGAGAGATAGTGGAGCTTTTCAGTCTTTGATTCTACAGGACCTCCTACCGTTTACTGATCAGTCTAAGTTGGGTTCCAGTGCCCTCGTCCAAGGGTTTGGGGGGGGGGTTATCTGTCTCTGCCTATGCATAAAATTACCCTTGAAACTGGTCTTGTCTCTGGGGAAGTAGCTGTAGCTGTGTGCCTTCCCATTAAAGGGGTGTCCTTCATCTTGGGGAATGACTTAGCCGGTGGTAGGGTGTTTACGGCTCCTGAGGTTGTCCCTTTTCCTGTAGTGTCAAAACGCCCAGATGATCTTCAGAAGCCCAATCAAAAGATTCTTGGTCGCCTACAAGTACAGAGATTATTACGGCGCATGAGGAAAGAAAGACGGTTCCTGATGTAAACTCTTGATTCTCATGGGGATGATTACAGGAATTCTTACTTGACTATACATCTAGAGGATGAGTCCACTGTCCCTCTAGAATCGGCAACTGGACAGGAGGGGGACCGGATTAATGGTGCGTCTGGTTCTTCTGGTGCAGCACACCATGGAGCCGGACCAAAGAAGAGGAGACATCGCATTCCAAAGCAGGAGAAGGATAAAGGCACACAGACTGAGCCTGATATCCCAATGTTGGATGAATCACCCTTGGGGGAAGCCCAAGGACGGATGAAGGGGTGGCATGACCAAAGGGCAAAGCATCGGGCGTTCTATCCTGGTGACAAGGGGTTGCTGCTGCCACTTCCAGGGTCTGCTTTACAAGCTCGATTTAGCGGTCCTTATGTGATGCGGTCCATATAATGCCTAGATCTGATGCGATGGAGTTTGTTCCTGCAGGGCTCTAACCCGGAAATAAAGCACATCCGTGGAAGGGACAATGTGCTCGCAGATGCCCTGTCAAGGTCATGAGTGTAATAAGCAAATGTGATATAGCTTTTCCTTTATTTTGATTTGTGTAACTTGGCGGTTGCTTAGAGCAACCGTTTTAAGGGAGGGGGGGTGTTATGTGCAGATCTGCTCCATGTTTTGCAGTGCTCCCGGAGCTCCTCCTTCAGCCCCTCCTTCTCCTCGTTACCTGGCACCTGCTGTTGCCTTTAAAGCCTGGGAGGCTTCACTCACTCGGTCTCTAGCCAGGGCCAGCAGCATGGGTCTCATTCACCAGTCTGTGTAAACCTTTTGTAACAATAAAACCGGTTTTACTTATATTTAATCCTTGTTTGTCGACTTCATGTTACTTCCCTTGAGCCGGTCGTAACAGCCATCTTACTCAATGAGGCCTACAGGTAGGCTGTTGATGTTCGGTACCCCACTGCCAGACTGTCCCCTGAATGAAACAAATAATGCCCCAATTGAGTTTTTATGCTCTAAATCCACATACATGGATTTATCCACATTTTAAGGCATTTTAGCAAACGCCGTAATCCGAAGTGACTTGCAACCATTCATACACACATTCCCACACCGACGGCAGTGTCAACAACACACGGTGACACAGATCATCAGTAGCAGTCAGGGTGAGCCGTCTTGCTCAGGGACTCCTTGGCACTCAGCTTGGCATACCGGGGATCGAACTGGCAACCTTCTGGTTACGTGTCAACCCTCTCTACCTCCTGAGCTACTGCCACCACAGATCCAGGACTGTTACGGCGTGTGGGTTTTAATGAGAATGTTCCAGGAGGTCGTGGGGTCTCACCCGTATGTCCTCGGGGTCCAGGCTGTGCTCGCTCCAGGCCGAGGTGATGCTGTTGTTGAGGTAGGAGCCCGAGCGGCCCATGTCCAGCTCCTCCTCGTAGGCCTCTGTGGCGATGTCATCCCGGGCCTGGGTCCCCTTGGACAGGAACTAGAGTGCCGGGGGGGGGGGGTGAACCATAGTTCATTGCGTTTGTAGCCTTTTTGTAGCCTTTGTAGCCTTCGGTTCACACAGGCAAGACTGAAATTGCCGGGCGTGCCAAGCCGCGACCGAACCGGAATGGCAGTGTAAAAATGCCCTGTGTCCGTAGTGTGTGCGTATTTGTGTGTGTGTGTGTGTGTGTCTCTTTGTGTGAATGTGTGTGTGTGTGTGTTTGTGTATTTTTGTGTGTGTCTGTGTCTGTATTTATGGAAGTGTGTGTGTGTGTTTGTGTGTGTGTGGGTCTGTGTCTGTATTTATGTAAGTGTGTGTGTGTGTGTGTGTGTGTGTGTGTGTGCGTGTTTTTTCTGTATTTGTGTTTGTGTGTGTGTGTTTGTGTGGGGGGGTGTATTTGTTTGTTTATTTTTCTGTGTGTTGGTGTCTGTTTGTGTGTGTGTGTGTGTGTGTGTGTGCATGTGTGTTTTGTATGGGTGTCTGTGTATGCGTTTGTGTGAGTGTTTGGTTATGTTTATGTAAGTGCCTGTGTGCTTGTGTGTGTCTCTGTGTGTGTGTGTGTGTGTGTGTCTGTGTGTGTGTGTGTGTGTGTGTTCATGTTTATTTTGTATGGGTGTCGGTGTGTGTGTTTGTGTGGGGTTTGTGTGTGTGTTTATGTAAGTACCTGTGTGTGTGTGTGTGTGTGTGTGTGTGTGTGTGTGTGTGTGTGTGTGTGTGTGTGTGTGTGTGTGTGTGTGTGTGTGTGTGTGTGAGTGTGAGACAGAAGGAGGGTGTAGCCCTGGTTCTCCATGTTATTTGAACACTGGAACCAGCCTTGACTGAACTTCCATGTGACCCTGAGGCCCGGACCCTTCTCCCTCCTTCCCTCCCTCTCTCTCTCTCGCCCTCCCTCCCTTCCTTCACTCATCTATATCTATCTCTCTATCTCTCTATCTCTCTCTATCTCTCTATCTCTCTCTCTCTCTCTCTCTCTCTCTCTCTCTCTCTCGCTCTCGCTCTCTCTCTTTCTCTCTCTCTCTCTTTTTTTCTCTCTCGCCCTCTCTCTCTCTCTCTCTCTCTCTCTCTCTCTCTCTCTCTCTCTCTCTCTCTCTCTCTCTCTCTCTCTCTCTCTCTCTCTCTCTCTGTCTCTCTCTGCGTTAGCCACTAGGGGACACTTGAGGGGGATAAACATGAATGACTGCGTTACCTTGGGAACAAGAAGCAGGCCTAGCGTCACGGATACTGTCAGGTGGGTGTGGCCAAAGACAAGCAGCAGCATCCAATCAGGGTGGAGACCTGGTGCCAGAGAGAACCTGCAAAATAATACAATACAGACATAATGACACATAATATGGGAACCCTGGTTTAACTCATGGGTGCAGTTAAACTCATGGGTGTTGTTAAACTCATGGGTGCAGTTAAACCCATGGGTGTAGTTAAACTCATGGGTGCAGTTTGAGTTAAACTCTAACTGGACTTCGGAGCTGACTGAACCTAAATGATAAATCCAAAGTGACAATACACTGAAATGGATGTGATTGGAACTATTGGCGCACAAGGAAATCTCCATCTACCAAAATAACACATTGGAACATCAATTATTTACAAGGTCATGTTATCTGTTCTTCAAAGATTTACTTTTTTATTCAGAATTTCCCCCAAAAAAGGAATGACAGCTAATTCACACACACACACACACACACACACACACACACACACACACACACACACACACACACACACACACACACACACACACACACACACACACACACACACACACACACACACAGAGACCCACACACACATTCTCTCGCTCTCTCACACACACACACACACACACACACACACACACACACACACACACACACACAAACCCAAACACACACATTCTGTCTCGCTCTTGCTCCCCCCCCCCCCCCCCCCCCCCCCCCACACACACACACACAGACACACACAGGGAACCAAAGGGCGGCTGTGTGTTATCTCTGGGAGCCAGCAGCAGTGTGTGTGTGAGATGTGTGCATGGTGAGCAGCACTGCCTACTGTTATATTTCCCCTGCAGGGCAGAGAGAGAGACCTGATTCATAACCGCTCTCACAGTGCTTCTAAAATGTGTTTTCTTAGCCCTTCCTTTTTTATTTCCCCCCCTGCAGCCTTGAGATGAAAAGTCACCGATTATTTCTGGACTCCACTCTTGCAGTTCTCGCGACCGCAGCTAAAGCAAAGGTACATTTAATCATCAGGCACTTTATTTAAAGAAGCAGGGAACGAGAGGACGGAGATAAACCTCCTCCTAAGGCCTGGAGAAGCCCAGACATGTTCATACTGCCGTCTAGTCTGCGTTGGTATAGGATTAGCGTGCCTTTTCTAGGCCTCGTAAGACGTCATGAAACTAAACTATTTGGATAACTATTTATTCATTAAGTCGACACTTTTATGCAAAGTAACTTCAAGTGAATTCAGATTCATGACTTGAAGAAGCAGGAAGGGTCTTGGAGGGCCTGGAGACAGGCTGGGTCAGACAGACAGATAGACTGACAGACAGACAGGTACAACAGGCTTACAGACAAACAGGCTGACAGACATCCAGTTAGACAGCATGACGTTATAGGCAGGCAGGCAGAAATGCAGAAAGAGAGAAAGACAGAGGAACAGACAGTGAGACAGATCCATCAGAAAGACAGACTGAGAGACACAAGCAGCTTACATACAGAGAAACAGACACAACAGACAGCGAGACAGACGGACAGACAGCCCTTACTCTCCCACAGTCAGCTGGTGGAACACACAGACAGCCAGTGGGAAGGCAGGGTTATTTTGGATGTCGGTTGGTACATCTGTGCTGCGTTGCGGCCATGTTTTATTCAGTATGTCTCAAGGCACGGAGGCAGCCTGCTGAGTCGCTGCTCTCGCCTGACAACGCAGCCGATGAAACCAGCCACTACCAACGCACTGATCTGAAACCAGCCACTACCAATGCACTGATCTGAAACCAGCCACTACCAACGCACTGATCTGAAACCAGCCAATACCAACGCACTGATCTGAAACCAGCCACTACCAACGCACTGATCTGAAACCAGCCACTACCAACGCACTGATCTGAAACCAGCCACTACCAACGCACTGATCTGAAACCAGCCACTACCAACGCACTGATCTGAAACCAGCCACTACCAATAAACTGATCTGAAACCAGCCACTACCAACGCACTGATCTGAAACCAGCCACTACCAACGCACTGATCTGAAACCAGCCACTACCAACGCACTGATCTGAAACCAGCCACTACCAATAAACTGATCTGAAACCAGCCACTACCAACGCACTGATCTGAAACCAGCCACTACCAACGCACTGATCTGAAACCAGCCACTACCAACGCACTGATCTGAAACCAGCCGCTACCAACGCACTGATCTGAAACCAGCCACTACAACACACTGATCTGAAACCAGCCACTACCAACACACTGATCTGAAACCAGCCACTACCAACACACTCGTGCGTTTACATGACACTCAATACAATCGAATTATTGGCTTAGTCCGACTATTATTGGATCATTAAGATGCATGTTTTCACCTTAGTCTGACTAAAATCGAATTGAATCTGTAACTACATCGGCACGACACCGGCTTCCTCCCTCTTCTTCGTTACCTTTTTAAATAAATCGCCGTTTCTCGTTTTCCCGACGGCAACAACGACTATCGTCTCCTTATGCTTCCAGCTCACGGCCCTCGATTCCGATTTTTGCATCAAACGATCACAAACGAATATAATCGAGTTGACGATTATTATGATTTTTTTTCTTAAGTATATTTATTTTATTCATTAAATTATTTTCGATCTGAGCATTTTCTATGTTAACATTTTGTGAATTTTTTTAAGGGGAAATTTCAAAGTTCTCAGTTACAAAGTGGTTTTTTTTATAGAAACGCTGAATAAATACATCATGTTTTCAATATTGACCAAAATAACCGTGATTATGATTTTTTCCATAATCGAGTAGTGCTACACTGAGCTGAAGACTACCAGTCTCTACAGACTGACCTGATACCACTACCCCTTCACACTGAGCTGAAGTCTACCAGTCACTTCCCAACACACTGATCTGAAACCAGCCACTACCAACGCACTGATCTGAAACCAGCCACTACCAACACACTGATCTGAAACCAGCCACTACTAACACACTGATCTGAAACCAGCCACTACCAACACACTGATCTGAAACCAGCCACTAACACACTGATCTGAAACCAGCCACTACCCAACACAGTGAGCTGAAGCCCACAAGAGGCACTGGAGAGCAGCATGACTCACCTGACCAGGTGGAAGGTGCTGGAGAGCAGCAGCTCGTTGTAGACGGCGACGGCCAGGTAGCGCGGCTCGTGGAAGGCGGAGGGCACGGTGCGTACGGCGTGGCACAGGTACACGCCCCACAGCAGGAAGAGGAACTCGGCTGGGGGGGACACACGGACACACTATACTGAGAATCAGATTCAATAGGGGCATTTTTTGACTTATCATTGTTATTGAATTGGTTGTTTTTTGGTAATCTGATTGTGTGTTTTGCGACAAAGCCTTTCTGAATGGAGTTCGGATTGGGAGAGAGCGAGAGACATATGTGGATGAGGTAGAGAAAGGTGGATGGATAGAAAGTGAAAAGAGAAGATAGGAGACAGATATACAAAGAGGGAGAGGAGGGAGATAAATAGAAATAGAGAGAGAGAGTGATAGAGAGGGAGAGAGAGAGAGAGAGAGAGAGAGAGAGAGAGAGAGAGAGAGAGAGAGAGAGAGAGAGAGAGAGAGAGAGAGAGAGACAGTGTACCATAAAGAAGGAACGTGTAACTCTATATAAAGCAGATAGCTTAATAATGAAGTACCAGGTCTCTCACGCATGCTCCCCCCCACCCCCCCTCTCTCTCTCTCTCTCTTTCTCTCTCACTCTCTGTCTCTCTCTGAACATGGCAGTACAATATTACAGAATCATAACCAGTAGGACATCTCTTCTGATGGTCTTGTTCCAGCGGTAAAGCAATATCCGGATATGGATTATTAAAACCCTCCTGTTCCTGCGTGCTCTCTATTGGCTGCTGTGGCTCCAGCAGCACGAGGACATGTTTTGAGTTCTCCGATGACTAATGGATAGATCCCTGGTTGGTCTCGATACTCACACACCCACATGCATGCACATACACACACATCCAAGCCCATACACACATAGACATGAATATACATAGCTGACACAACTTGCACACAATGCACACATTAAGGCACACATTAACATACACAAAACAAACACACACACACACACAAACGGATGCATACACAAATGCAAATGCATTAGGGGTGTACGGTATAAACGGTAAAGTTCACCGGTGTGAATTTACGCTATGGTAGGGATTTAGACGTGAGACCAGTGTGACCGGTAGACAGTGTCTATATGTTTTACATGAAAAATTTGTTGCGTTTCTGTATTAACGCGTTACTTACTTTGTAACTCGTTAATGCAGTAACGCAAGCACGCACGCAGGCGTGCTTGCGCAACAGTCCCTTCAAAGGCTCTAATTCCACACAGCACGAGACAGACGCTGGTAGTGTGAAGATTTCTCTGCATCTCAGACATCACTTCCGCAGCCATTTTCCAAAGCCAGTCCTTGCAACAAAAAAAGCCAGAGGTGGAACTAGATGACAAACGCTGTCACTGTTTACCTGTGTAAGGACATGGTCCCCTTTCAAAATGTCGATAGAAAGAGATGGTCAAAACACTTGATCCCAGGCACGCGTTACCTGCCCGCACACACTTCAGCCAAATTGAGATGCCAAAACTATACTCAAGGTCCACGAGCAAGTGGAGAAAGAGACTGAAGTTACTTGAAAAAAGATTTTGCATTTTTTTTAATACAATTTTGCTGCCTAACCAGTATTTTACCCCTTCAAAAGCATTTATATCAAAATTAGAAGATACAATTAACATACCGTGATACAATACCGTTACCGTCTTTGCCTCAAATCATACCGTGATACACATTTTAGTCCATACCATACAGCCCTAACATGCATGTAGTCAAACACTTATACAAGTAAACACACACACACACACACACACACACACACACACACACACACACACACACACACACACACACACACACACACACACACACACACACACACACACAAAAACACACACACACACACACACACACACACACACACACACACACACACACACACACACACACACACAAAAACACACACACACACACACACACACAAACACACACACAAAAACACACAAATACACGGCAACACACATTTATTCACATTCATTCACACACACACATGCAAACATGCACGCAGACACACACAATTCATCAACAGTGCATGACAGCCATTTGTGAACTCTTTGTTAATTATGAGGAGCTTAACTTTTTAATGCACAAGTGGGTGCAATGTCAATTTATGTAAATAAACCACTGATTCAAAGTGCTCGTTGTTGCCGTTTCCTTTTGTTTCTTTTTCAAGCTGAGAAGAATCCCCCTCATCTTCCTGACTCTGTGCTCCAGGTCAAACCAGAATAACCCTGGTGGTGTTCCGACTCTGTTCATATTCACTTCACAGTCCTCAGCCATCTTCCATCCCTCATCTCTCCTCTACTTCCTGTTCCTGCTCACCTCCTCTCAGACTGGGCTGAAGATTCTTCTCTATCATACATTTTCTCCCCCTCTCTCTTTTTTCTTGCCTCTCTCTCCCTGTCTCTCTCTTTACATTCCTCTCTCTCCCTGTCTCTCTGTTTTCGTTCCTCTCTCTCCCTCTCCCTCTCTCTGGTTCATAGACTTTCTCCAGCTCTACTCTCTCTCTGGTTTATTGTGCGTCTCTCTCTCCACTGCTAACAGCCTTAGCGTGTTGCTGTGGGAGCAGCGAGGTGTTCCGCCCACGCTCCTGTGATTACGGAAGCTGTAACCGACACCGTCCATCGCCCATCTGGACGTAGCGTTCAGCAGCGAGCTGGCAGCCAGCGGCCCTGGGTCTGCTCTGTGATTCGGAGCCCTCAGAAGTTATTAGGCAGGCTGTTGTTGAGTCTGGTGTCTGGAGAGAGCCTCGTGTTTTTAAAGGTCCCATGGCATGGTACTTTACGGATGCTTTAATATAGAAATTAGTGGGCCCCTAACACAGTATCTGAAGACGTTCCCGAAATTCAGCCGTGGTGCAGAACATCGAGCTGCAGAACATCGAGTCGCACATTGAGCTTTACCCTAACGCGCCGTTTCGGTGTCTGTAGCTTTAATGCAAATGAGGGGGAGAGAGGCGGGTCAAGGAGGAGTGTGGGGGTGTGGCCCTGAGCAGCTTGTGGCCACGGTACCATGCGCTTTGGCCGTGTTCTGTAAATATTCTAGAACACTCCGGGTGCTCCGGCAGGATTCCTGCAGCTCTATATCTAAATAACATCATATTATACATAGATATCTATGTCATATAACACATATTATGACGGCCAAAAACTGTGCGCGTCTCCAGACGATATCATGGATCTCAAACGACTGCGTCGGGTTCTCAGATGTCTCTGGTTCTTCCACGTCCACATCAATCTGAAGTAGACTGAACCCCGACATGGAGGAGAAAGGGATTGTTGCCGCGATTGTCTCCCGCCGGAGCCTCGCTGCCGAGGGACCACCGCCTCGGCAGTTGGCAGCGCTTAGGCACCACCGCCTCCTGCAGCTGGCAGTGCCGAGGCGGTGGTCCCTCGGCAACAATCCCTTTCTCCTCCATGTCATGTACCTCAGGGAGTCAAAGCCAAAGTTTCTTTCCCCAAATTCCTTCTCAACCATGGCTGAGATAACCCCCACTACGAGTCTCGTTGTGGAAATACCAGAGACGAGAGTCCGACGTGTTATGCGCCATAACACCAACAGCGGAACGGTTATCCAAATAACAAAGAAGTGTACAACACGTTACAGTCCTGGAGCTCTATATCTAAATAATATAATTTCATACATATCATATAATACATATTATCCCCGCCAAAAGCTGTGTGCGCCTCCAGACCATATGAATCACAAAAGACTGCGTTGGGTTCTCCAACGTCTCTGGTTCTTCCACTTCAACATCAATCTGAAGTAGACTGAACCGCCCGCTGCCGGCTGTCCGCTGCCGGGTGGTGGTGCTGCCTTGCAGCAGTGGGCAGCAGGGCTCAACGATGTCTGGGATAACCCCAGCTATAGTCTCGTTGTGGAAATACCAGAGACGACAAAGAACCGACGTGTTATGTGTCATAACACCAACAGCAGAACGGTTATCCAAATAACCAAATAACAAAGCGTTACAGTCCTGGAGCTCTATATCTAAATATCATATAATAGCCTGCATATCTTATAATACATATTACCACCACAGACCACCAACACAGACCACCACCACAGACCACCACCACAGACCCCCACCACCACCACCCACGCACTCACCCACAGCCATCATGTAATCCCAGTGGTCCAGCAGACACATGCTGAACTGGAGCCCCTGGGGGGTGAGGCCGGTTGAGATCAGGGCCCGGGTCATGGTGGAGGGGCTCTGGCACACGGCCGAGGTCCATGCCACCAGGAACCACAGCACCACCAGCAGGATCAGACCCAGCAGACGCAGCACACGCCAGCTGGTCATGTAGGGGGTCCTCTGGGCTGTACGGGAAAGGAACACCTTGAGGACCCTGGGGGGGAGGGGGGGGTTGAAGAGAGAGAGAGAGAGAGAGAGAGAGAGAGAGAGAGAGAGAGAGAGAGAGAGAGAGAGAGAGAGATAGGGAGAGAGACAGAGAGACAGAGAGACAGAGAGAGAGAGAGAGCGAGAGAGGGAGAGAGAGAGAGATAGCGAGAGAGCGAGAGAGCGAGAGAGCGAGAGAGAGAGAGAGAGAGAGAGAGAGAGAGAGAGAGAGAAAGAGAGGGGTAGAGAGACAGAGAGAGAGAGAGAGGGAGAGAGAGAGAGAGAGCGAGAGAGAGAGAGAGAGCGAGAGAGAGAGAGAGAGAGCGAGAGAGAGAGAGAGAGAGAGAGAGAGAGAGAGAGAGAGAGAGAGAAAGAGAAAGAGAGAGAGACAGAGAGAGAGAGAGAGAGAGAGAGAGAGAGAGAGAGAGAGAGAGAGAGAGAGAGAGAGAGAGAGAGAGAGCAGTGAGACATTGACAACATAAGAGAACATTTCATGAACTCAAAGTACTTTGGTTGGAAGACGGAGGGTCGTGACCCCCAGAGACCCCGCCCCGGGCTAGAGGGCCCCGGGACAGTGGGCAGAGTTTAATCCTCTTTTGAGGAGGATTTGGACCATCCTTCATGCACCGTTCATGCAGCCAGTATACCCTGAGTGAGTGTGTGTCTGTGTGTGTGTGAGAGTGCGTGCATGAGTGTTTGTGGGTGGAAGAGAAGCAGATCAAAGAGATAGGAGAGTGGAGAGAGAGCAGGAGTAGGTGGGCGTGAGGATGACAGAGGGTCCCGGCCCACCTGTAGATCTTGAGGATGATGGTGCCGTAGGTGACAGAGAAGCCCAGCAGGCGGAGCCACCGGAGGAGGATGCAGCCCAACACACTGGGCTGCAGGAACAGCACCAGCACCTGGAACCAACACCACCCACAGCATTCCTTTATACCACTGTTACGTATTTTAAGCACATAAGCTGCCCCCACATAGCCACTAGGAAACAGGATCGAACACACAAGCTGCATTACCCCCACATAGCCACTAGGAAGCAGGATCGAACACACAAGCTGCAATAACTACTCCAGCCACAGATGGCAGCACCTTTAGACAGGTGAGGATGGCGGAGCCATTACGTCACACCGGCCACACCCACTTCACATAGGCCACGATACAGTGCGGAATTCAGATTGAGAGGCCAGAATCAATAGGAGCACGGCCGAGAGTCCTGGGCCTTTGCCTGGGGCTCGAAGTAGTGCCTGATATTATTCGAATATGCGTTAGATACAATTCCCTCCCTTATGCTTCATAGTTAGCATACCGAAATAGGCCTACTTTAACAAATAAAGTGAGTTAAAAGTGACCAAGGATTGGACTACTTTCTTCAAGGAAAAACGCAACACCACAGTACACACACATAGTACATAGTACACATAGCATTCAGTGAACACACACAAGAAGATGAACCACACCAACCAGAGCTGCCATAGCATTCAGTAAACACACACAAGAAGATGAACCACACCACCCATAGCATCACTTTATACCGCAGTAAACACACACAAGAAGATGAACCGACAGGTTTCTTTGAGGTTACAAGCCGTTGATCTTTTGAGTCTCTTAATGCTGCCTCCTGGTACTATGGCAAACCCTCCTAGTCTCTCTAATGCTTCCCCTACAGTCCTCACACAAAGGCAAACCCTCCTAGTCTTGGAATATATAGTATGCCACATTAAAGGCAAAGCACACCCATTTATTCTTAGAAATACGCGTGCCACAATTAAATACTTAAATTAAAACGAAATAGTCTTATCAATATGGGTGTCCGATTAAAACGCCCAAAGTCGGAACTATCCAGAAAAAACGACCAGGGCATGAAGTGGGTTATGGCCGTGCGACAGAGAGAGCTGACGGCTATAAAAACCTTTTCTCAGCCTCTCACTGTTTATTTTTATTCCAGGCCAATCGCTAGAACACGTTGGATTTGAGAACAGGACTGCATTACTGCAAAGTAACAATTTAGCTGTATACTTTAGGTGTGTGTGTGTGTGTTTGTGTTTGGATGTGTGCAGGCAAGTGTGCGTCCAAGCGTGAGGCGTGTATGCCTGTCTTGGGCCCCTCAGTTCAGTGTGTGGACTGAAAATAGACACTGTGTTGTTTGGAGGCCTCTGGCGCTTGGTGACCCAAAGGCCTGGGCTCCTTCGGATCAACCCAGGGACACAGTAGGCGTCAGGCTGGAGAAAAGTGAACGTAGAAATATATACTGGATAGAAATGCTCTCTTTCCAGACATACTGCTAGGCTAGCACAAAAAGGACCAGTGTTTCTGTTGCAACGCAGGTCAGAGTTAAGAGACAATCAAGTTATATTTTGACCACCACATATTCATTCAATTCACATCATTCAAACTCATGAACGCGCGGCCCTGACCAACCCAACAGGAAAGAACTGCCTTTCAACAAACACCCATTCCATTGGAGGTCACAATTCACGCATTTGGTATTCTTATTCTCTATCTATTACAGTGTGTGTGTGTGTGTGTGTGTGTGTGTGTGTGTGTGTGTGTGTATGTGTGTGCATGTGTGTGTGTATATGTGTGTACGTGTAATTGATTATTACACGTGAATAATTATGATTATTCAAATTCAAATCGACATCGCCATGTAATAGAACGCGGTAAGCAAATCGTAAAGGCTGCGATTAAAACAAAAAAAGTTGTTTTTTTGGGGGGGATTTGCTACTGTTACTGACCAGCAAGAAATATATTATATTGTATTTATAAATACAAGTAAAGATGCTATAATATCAATTCATCTCAACATATAGGCCTGACCTACAGGAAAGAGCAGTTTATATGTTGACTGCTTCCAATGATGTTTTAGACATACTATAGAATGATTTATTGCTTGTTTAGCGAATAATACAGAACATAAGGTACTTTAAAAAGAAAAATTGCATACTAAATCGCATTCACAAATCTCATCTCATTTCATCTAATTTCCGTCCGCTTATCCGGGGTCGGGTCGCGGGGGGAGCAGCTCAAGCAGGGGGCCCCAGACTTCCCTTTCCCGGGCCACATTGACCAACTCTGTCGGGGGGATCCCGAGGCGTTCCCAGGCCAGTGTTGAGATATAATCTCTCCACCTAGTCCTGGGTCTTCCCCGAGGTCTCCTCCCCACTGGACGTGCCTGAAACACCTCCCAAGGAAGGCGCCCAGTGGGTATCCTTACCAGATGCCCGAACCACCTCAGCTGACTCCTTTCTAAGTGAAGGAGCAGCGGCTCTAATCCGAGTTCCTCACGGATGGCTGAGCTTCTCACCCTATCCCTAAGGGAGACGCCAGCCACCCTTCTGAGAAAACTCATCTCGGCCGCTTGTACCCGCAATCTCGTCCTTTCGGTCATCACCCAGCCCTCATGACCATAGGTGAGGATAGGTACGAAGATCGACCGGTAGATCGAGAGCTTTGCCTTGCGGCTCAGCTCTCTTTTCGTTACAACGGTACGGTAAAGCGAACGCAATACCGCCCCCGCTGCTCCAATTCTCCGGCCAATCTCACGCTCCATAGTACCCTCACTCGCGAACAAGACCCCGAGGCCAAACCAAAACTTGGTACTTTTTTTTTTGTTTATAGCTTGACTAGAAATGAGAAAAGAAGGTATATATATATAAAAAAATGTCTGTTTGGGCTTGGGCTAAGGACTCATTTCCTACCCGGAGTAAGCAATCCATCGGTTTCCTGCTAAGAGTCATGGCCTCAGATTTAGCGGTGCTGATCTTCATCCCAGCCGCTTCACACTCGGCCGCCAGCCGATCCAGTGAGTGCTGAAGGTCACAGGCCGATGATCCCATGAGGACCACATCATCTGCAAAAAGCAGTGACGAGATCCTCAGACCACCGAACTGCAACCCCTCCCTACCACGACTACGCCTCGATATCCTGTCCATGTATATCACAAACAGCATTCACAAATCTGGTTGAAATAATCACAATCAGATAATTTCCCCCGAATCTTTCAGCCTTGTGTATGTGTATGCATTTGAATGCATATGTGTGTATGTGTGTGTGTGTGTGTGTGTGTGTGTGTGTGTGTGTGTGTGTGTGTGTGTGTGTGTGTGTGTGTGTGTGTGTGTGTGTGTGTGTGTGTGTGTGTGTGTGTGTGTGTGTGGAGCAGCCCAGAATACAGAATTTATTGGATTCTGTCCCAGTTCTCGGATGTGGTGCATTTGTTTACAAATCTGCAAGGCCATGATTGATTTTCTCTGACATATGGCCCCCTCCAGTTCAGACCGTTCAGTGTGTGTGAGTGAGTGAATGAGAGAGAGAAGATGTACTCTTCAAACATTTCTTCATTGTTTTTTATTGTTCATTAAACATACATACAACAATGCATCCAACAAAATGAATTTCATGTCATTTCAAACAAATTGACTCACTAAAGATGTAAATTGATTTCTGCTTCGTGCATATGACAAAAGGCAAGAGTTTTGTAGTGACACTACCCAGGATGGCTTGGTTAGTTGATTGGCCAATCAGATTTGTCTTTTTACGTGATTGCGATTCAGCCTACGCATACAACCCAGTCTCACGGAAATATGTTTCACTGTCACGTCACGTCATTTAATCTATTCATTCGTGATCTGGGACACGTAGTTTAAAATATTCAAGTCTTTCAAATTTCAAACTCATTCGAAAAAGAAGAGATGAAGCAGATACCTTTTTTCCGTTGCGGTTTGCCTACAGATCAGTGCACCTGCATTAAATAAATCTGTGAATTGTCACAATTTCCCAGAATCAAAGGTGAAAGTAGAAACGGGTGGCCAAAAAGTGTCATATTGTTAGAAATTTGTGCTTTTGGCACGAATTTCCGTGAGACTGGGTTGACGCATAGCAGGCACGCAAACTCACGGCCAGACACAAAAACGACGAACAAGTTCTTGGTCTGCAGAATACAGAGCTATGTAACAATGTATCTTTAAATTTCGATAAGCTCTACGTGGACCGTACTCGCTTTGTGTTCAAATAAATGTTTGAATGTTCAAATCCCTTCTGTGAATACCTCCATATACAGAAGCCTATTCAACAACCAACCCATTATTTAAACTGCTGATGTCACCGTCAATGGAGATGATTAATTTCCTGTCTGAAAACCTGCGCTGTAAAATAACCCAGAACCAGCGCTTACGGTTCTGGTGGAAATAAGAGGCCAGAACTCATCATCATCATCATCATCAGATCCCTAAGGCTCAACCATGGTGTGTGAGACCAGTCTATACTACAACTTTATATTCTAAACCATGGTGAGCTGATTTGAGACCACTGTATATTACAGGTTTATATTATAAATAGAGCTGTCAGTTAAACGCGTTATTAACGACGTTAACGCAAACCAAATTTAACGGCGTTAATTTTTTAATCGCGCGATTAACGCAATTATTTTATTAAAAAAAAAAAAAAAAAAACTTTTTTTTTTTTTTTCTTTGGCTCAAAACAAAGAAGCAGTAGCTTGACTGCTATGTTCAAATGACATTTGTTCAAAGCAGTCGTTTAATTGCACTATAGGCTCTTTTTTTGTATCGTCCTGTTTTGATCAGTGTATATGCCAATGTTGTTATCAATAAAAAATCATTTGCACAAGGCAAGCCGATGCACTTCACCATGTTGATAAGAGAATTAAAATGAGAAGAATTATGGGACAAAAAAATCAAGGGATATTTAGCATAGAAAAATAATTTGCGATTAATCGCGATTAATTAGAGTTAACTATGACATTAATGCGATTAATCACGATTAAATATTTTAATCGCTTGACAGCTCTATTTATAAACCATGGTGGTGTGAAACTTGCATATACTAGAACTTTATAAACCATGGTGGGTGAGACCAGTATATACTACAGGTTTATATTATAAACTATGGTGTATGAGACCAGTGTATATTACAGGCAGATGTGCAGTGGAGAATCAGAGATCATAAACCTCTGGTTGATGATGTGGGTTGGCATTTAAGTTAAAGGAGCATTTCACCGGTGGAGGCATGAATATGTATTGAAATTGGGTCCTATATGTAGTCGAATAATAAAATAAAATTCTAATTCGGTGCCGTCTTGACCGAGAAAAGGCAGAAAGTGACTTTTTGGCGCTTGTGGATTGAAGACAACAACTCCCACCATGCACCACGATGCACAGCTTCGCTAGCCACTCCCGCTGATCTAGATCTCCGCCTATCGAACACCTCGCTGTTCCATCTACCAAGCTGATACCGCAAGACTGCTTGAAAATCATTTCACACAACATTTCTAGTGAAGAGTATTAGCTGCGGCCGCCTCCTGTTCCTCTATCAACTTCAGCTGCTCGTCGCTATATTGCGGTTCGTAGAGGTAGCCACGAACATCTGATTCGAGCATCAGATCTTCAAAATCCCCAATCTATGTCAGATCCAGTACCTTCCGCCATTGTACTTCAGTTTTATCAACAGCCTCTGTTAGCTTAGCTTCAGACGCTGTGGATGTTAGTTTCTGCTGGTGAAGTCCCACCCACTGGCACTGCTCTAATAGGTCTGTAGCGTCAGTGGGTTCCACCCCCTATAGGGGGGTGGGACTAGTGCTTGTAGTCTTACGAGAATCCTCCCCTCTTACACTTCCTATTTACTTCTACGCAAAAATCGTCGTATTGTGTCATCTTAAACAGGAAGTGTTGGAGATCGATACGGATCTCTCCAGTCCCTCCAGAAAATAAGGGAATGATGCACGACCATTAGAAAATATGAGTGGGTTTCTAACGATACAAACCTCAATGGAAATGGGTGAAGTTTCCCTTTAAACATTTAAAAAAATATGTATGTATTAGAGCTGTCAGTTAAATGCGTTATTAACGGCGTTAACGCAAACCAATTTTAACGGCGTTAAAAAAATTATCGCGCGATTAACGCAATTGTTTTATGTAATAAAAAAAAAATGTTTTTTTTTTGTTTGGCTCAAAACAAAGAAGCAGTAGCCTGACTGCTATGTTCAAATTACATTTGTTCAAAGCAGTCGTTTAATTGCACGATAGGCTCTTCTTTTGTATCGTCCTGTTTTGATCAGTATATGCCAATGTTGTTATCAATAAAAAATCATTTGCACAAGGCAAGCCGATGCACTTCACCATGTTGATAAGAGAATTAAAATGAGAAGAATTATGGGACAAAAAAATCAAGGGATATTTAGCATAGAAAAATAATTTGAGATTAATCGCGATTAATCGCGAGTTAACTATGACATTAATGCGATTAATCACAATAAAATATTTTAATCGCTTGACAGCTTGTATATAATATGTTACATTTGTTTGGTTATTCACAGAAACACATGATTGTGTTGCTATTAATCCAGTATCAGTGCGTTACTCAAGTGGCAACCACCCCAATCCTTATTTCCGATTAATCATTTCTCCTTAGAGATGGGACACTGCAAAACGTTTTGAAACCTTCCCAATCGACCCACATGTGAGTTATTCCACAATCAGACCAACATGTGAGTTAACCCTCAGTCCATCACTGGAGCTCAGACGTCCTGCCCCGCCTCGCCAGCAATCTGCCCCCTTCAGCCCCCCAGGGTGGCCCTCTGCCCCACAGACGCCACTCCACCTCCTCCTCCTACTAATGGAGGACGGGGAGGAGGGAAGAGGGGTGAAGCCAGAGAAAGATGAAGAGTACCCACCGTCGTGAGTAGAGGAAACCCACCAGACAATTTGGAACCCCTTTTCAAACCGTCTCATTCAGAATGAATCGCCAAGCGGGACTCAGCGTCATAATGTCCCTCTCTCTCTTCTTCATGGACAAACAAATACACCTGAAGCTCCTCCAGTGTCTCCGACAAACTCACTTTTCTATCACCTAGACAGAAAAACTAAATGAAAGCTGATAGGGCCTTTTCAGGTCTCCATTACTGTCTTTATTTTGTTCTTTCTTTCTTAATTCTTTCCTTCCATCTTCTGTTGGCTGCCTTGGTCCCTCAGGCCAACATCTCTCTCTCTCTCTCTCTCTCTCTCTCTCTCTCTCTCTCTCTCTCTCTCTCTCTCTCTCTCTCTCTCTCTCTCTCTCTCTCTCTCTCTCTCTCTCTCTCTCTCTCTCTCTCATGCCATGGCTAGGCTGCCACAACGTCTTTCTGTGGGTGATCTAACAGGAGCCTCTTCCGGCACTCTGGTCACCACATCAGACATTGAGAACAACACAGGGGCTGTTCTCAGCAGGAGCTGAACGGGCCACGACTGTGTGCTCGCAGCTGCATGCTAGCTAATAGCAACACACTACAAGAGTTCCCAAATAGGATGCGCTTACACACACATATGTTCCTTCAACACATACAAAAGAAACACAGACACACAGACACAGACACACAGACACAGACACAGACACAGACACACACACACACACACACACACACACACACACACACACACACACACACACACACACACACACACACACACACACACACACACACACACACACAGACACACACACACACACACAGGAAGCCCTATGCCACATAGAAAAGGTCACCCCCCTTCCGCCCCACCCCCCCTCTCGTCAGCCCCCCCCCCTCTCGTCAGCCCCCCTGCTCTCGTCCTCCATCAATAAAACAGCAGAGTTTCTTTTAAAGGCGTCTCTGCTGCAGTTTGATGGGCTGCTGCTTAAGAATGCATCTGAGCCAAACCACCACCGCCACGCCACTGCAGAGAGCATGTGACTGTGGAGGGGTAAGAGGGGTGTGTGTGTGTGTGTGTGTGTGTGTGTGTGTGTGTATGTGTGTGTGTGTGTTTGTGTGTGTGTGTGTGCGTGTGTGTGGGTGTGTGTGTGTGCGTCTGTGTGTGTGCGCGTGTGTGTGTGTGTGTGTGTGTGTGTGTGTGTGTGCGTCTGTGTGTGTGTGCATCTGTGTGTGTGTGTGTGTGTGTGTGTGTTGGAGTGTAGGTGTGTGTTTGTGTATATGTATGTGTGTGTGTGTGTGTGTGTGTGTGTGTGTGTGTGTGTGTGTGTGTGTGTGTGTGTGTGTGTGTGTGTGCGTGTGTGTGTGTGTGTGTGTGTGTGTGTGTGCGTGGGTGGGTGGTTGTGGGTGTGTGTTTGTGCATATGTATGTGTGCGGTGTGTGTGTGTGTGTGTGTGTGTGTAACCCTTGAAGTGTCATCAGACCCACATTGCTGAATCATGCCAATGTTTTGTATCCATAACATTTATGTCGTTGTATGTATGTACATTTATTATGAATTGTGGACAAAAATAAAGAAGTTCAAATGTATGTTCCTGTAGGTCAGAGAATTGATTTTAAAATCATGTTGCTAACCTATAAATCCCTACATGGTTTAGGCCCAAAATATTTAACTGACATGCTTCCACTACATCAGCCTTCTAGACCACTAAGATCCTCTGAGACCAATCTGTTAATTATCCCAGAGTAAACACAAAACATGGGAAAGCAGGATTTAGTTACTATGCAACAAATAACTGGAATAAACTCCCAGAGGATTTAAGACTTGCCCCAACTCTGAGCACCTTTAAAACAAGACTGAAGACTTTTATGTTTGCTATAGCTTTCTGCTAAATCTTAAATACATTGCACTTTCTAAAAAGCTTTTTTAACTTTGCCTTTATTTTCTATTTTAATACTAAAATGCCTTTTTCTATTTACCCATTTCTTTGCATATGTTTTTCTTTTACTTATCTATTATTTAATTTTATTGTATGACAATGTTTATATGTGAAGCACTTTGAGTCTGCCTTGTGTATGAAAAGTGCTACATAAATAAAGTTGCCTTGCCTTGCCTTGTGTACACAGGTATATGTCTCTGTGAGGGAGAAGTTAGCGTGTGTGTCGTTGTGCGGCTGTGCATGCTCATTGTGTAGGACAGACCTGGGGCCCTATCTTGCATCCAGCGCAATTGACTTTCTACACTGACGCATGTATTGTTGCTAGTTTGCAACTGGCGCACAGCGTTCTTTATGAAGGTATTATTGTAGCAAAAGTCTTCAGCACCTGTAACTGCAGAATTTGAATGTGTACACTAAAGTCACAGTAAATTTGAAGTCGTGTATATTTATTTTACATGTGTGCTCTAAAGTCACATATGTGTAACAGTACATTTGAAGTCGTAAATATTTTTTCTACCATTGTAAACACAAAATAGGGTCTACGAGTGTTTCATAATCTGAGAACATGCCCAAAATGTGCGCATTCGTAAACCCAAATTTGAAGTAATGCATCAGAAGTTGCACATCTGTGAAAAATGTCCTCACAAATAAAATGATAAAGAACGCTATGTTGATTCAGCATTTTAATGAGTGAGCACAAGTCTATCGTTACAACTGCTTGAATCTGCTCCTGCATGTCTCAGCTGTGGGTTTTTTTGCAGGAAGTTTTGTGACACGTCTAGGTGGTAAATGTGTAGCAAAAATATTTGTATCCGTAGGAGCGTCCGTGGGCGGGACAAAATATTTCCGCCCATAATTTCCTAATCCAATGAAAGTCGCCGGCAGGGATACATTTCTCAAATTACACTGGGACCCACCGCGTGCCAGCCATGGAGCTATAAAGATCGCAGCATACTCTTTGCGCGGGATGAGTTCTTTTCTGGAGAAGAGAAGAGGGCGTCCTACTGAACGGAGGTGTGGATCCTACATTATGTTCAATGGAATGACTTAGTTCAAGTGAATTCCCCCCAAAGTATTCCCTCCACTGCCACTGCCTTGCGCCCCAAGGGGCGGTTCGGGGAAAGCAGGAGGCGTGTCCTGGCGCAAACATTCCCTGGTGCTATTTTGCAGTTTCAGAAAACAATTCCGCCACTAACCAGGTAATACCTGGTTTAAAGTCAGTGGCGCGTTGTTCAGATGCTATTTCAAGGGTGCATGCATAATGTTCTTTGTGCACCTCGCGCATGCAGTTTGCTTCTCTCATCTACCTAGCCACACATTCTTGGTAAATTATTTGGGAAAGAACAACTGATACAGCGGTAATAAGTTGTACCTTTAAATCAATGCATCTACAAACACCGTACAGCACACACATATTTTGTACAAGCCCATAACGTGTACAAGCCCATAACTTTTAGGATTGATGAGTATTTCATCGTGAGAAAACAGTGTTTTACCGCTTTTTTTTGTTAAAAAGAACGAATGAATGCGGGCACGCGTGTGTGTATGTGTAAAATAATTAATGGATGCGGGCACACTTGTGTTCATCCATCTGTTTAAACACACGCAAACTAAACATGTAATGCATAATACAGTCCATGGCAATGTATAGGCCTATTAACGGGGGGGCACATGCATATTAGGAACACAAGTCGATAACAATAATGCATACAATACTGGTAAGAAACAATGTTTGTTAATGCATTGCGTATATCATTAAATAGAACCACAGTTACCGCATATAATGTGTTATATCAAGTTTTCTTTGCCGAAATTTATTTGAAGTTCTGGAAGAAAATGCTGTTCCATGTGTGAATCAGGCCATATTATTTGGCAATGAACTGAGCCTTTGACGTTTAAAATTCATGTGGTCATGCAGACTGTCTCATCGGAGACTGCAAACGCACAAATATCAAAATATCAACTTGTCAGATTAAAATGCACTCATGGCTCTCAAAGGGGATGGGAGATGGCCCTCTCATTGTTTTTTTGCATGTTACGCTCAAACCACACCTACGGGTAATTAGGCTACTTCAGGGCAACCCTTTTTACATTTGCGACGGGCGCAAGAGTCATTTTATCCGCCGGTAAAATAGCAACATCGCCATAGAACCGCCCACAAAGCTACTTGCGTTTGGCGCTTCTCACTTGCTTTTCAGACTGTTCAAATAGGGCCCCTGATGTTAAAGGTCCCATGGCATGCTACTTTAATGATGCTTAGATATAGCTGTTAGTGGGCCCTACACTATTTGAACACGTTCACGAAATTCAGCCTTGATGCAGAATTACAGCCACTACGACGAGCCAGTCCCACAACGAGCTTTCAAGAAACATGCCATTTTTAGAGGCCTGTCAAGGTGGGGGTGTGGCCCTGAGCATCTTGCGGCCACATTACCATGCTCTCTGTTTACAGTGGATGTATCGCAATGGCGTGGCGCACACAACCTTCGGCTGTGTTCTGTAAATATTCTAGGACACTCTGGGTGCTCCGGCGCGAGTCCTGGAGCTCTTTATCTAAATAATCTCAAATTAAACATAAATATCTATATCATATAATATATATTATCACGGCCAATAGCTGTGTGCGCCTCGATATTATCTGCGTCGGGTTCTCAGACGTCTCTGGTTCTTCCACTTCCACATCAATCTGAAGAAGACTGAACCGCGACATGGAGGAGAAAGGGATTGTGCCCGCGATTGTCTCCCGCCAGAGCCCCACTGACCGCTGCCGAGGCACCACCGCCTCGAAGCGGGCAACGGGGCTCAAGCGGGAGACAATCGCGGACAACGATCCCTTTGTCCTCCATGTCGCGGTTCATGTACTTCAGGGTACCAAAGCCAAAGTGTACAACACTAGTGTTAAAGTGTGTGTATTCACGCACACACACACACACACACACACACACACACATACACACACACACACACACACACACACACACACACACTCGCACTCGCAGGGTCGTAGCTCATTGTCGGGCCAAATTCTCTTGAAGGGCAAGGCAGAGAAAGGGGAGGTAACTTGGTCCGCTAGTACGACATGTGGGGCCAAATTCGAAATCTGAGCGTCTGAGCTTTCATTTTTCAAACGGGGAGCAGGATACCTAGTGCTCGTTTTACACCTAACGCCATTTCTAGCTACTGGGGGACCATAGGCAGGCTAGGGGAACTCTAATGTTAGAAAACCTCATAAAGAGAAATTTTCATGCCATGGGATCTTTAAGGAATGGAGAGGAGCGACACGTCTACAAACTGAAAAAAAGAGTTGAGTCTGTTCTGAAATAGAGAGAGTGAGAGAGAGAGAGAGAGAGAGAGAAAGAGAGAGAGAGAGAGAGAGAGTGAGTGTCAAATACCGTCAGAGAACCCGACGTGTTATGCGCCATAACCACCGCAGCAGAATGGTTATCCAAATAAGAGGATGAGGGGGGAGTGAGAAAGAGAGAGAGAGAGAGAGAGAGAGAGAGAGAGAGAGAGAGAGAGAGAGAGAGAGAGAGAGAGAGAGAGAGAGAGAGAAAGAGAGAGAGAGAGGGAGGAAGCTGGATGAGGGCTACGTTTCAAAATGAAATCCAGTTGAACAATGTCCAAGGTTTTTGGTTTTGAGAAGAAAATCCATTTGTGTGTGTGTGTGTGTGTGTGTGTATCTGTATGTGTGTATGTGTGTGAGTGTTTCTTTGTGTGTGTGTGTGTGTGTGTGTGTGTGTGTGTGTGTGTGTGTGTGTGTGTGTGTGTGTGTGTGTCTGTGTGTGTATGTGTAGGTGCGTGTGTTTGAATGTGTGGGTGTGTATGTGTGGGTGTGTGTGTGTGTGTGTGTGAGTGTGCATGTGTGCCTGTGTGTATCTGTATCTCTGCGTATGTGTGTGTGTGTGTGTGTGCGTGCATGTGCACCTGTGTGTGTGTATCTGTATGTGTGTATGTGCGTACGTGTGTGTATAACTCACACATTCCAACCCTCCACCTGAGCCAGCAGCGCTCCAGAACAGAGAGAAGCCCTCCACTATTTCCAGCATCTCCCCTGAACCCACACCCACTCAGCTCACCCTCCTCCCCCTCCCTCCCCCGCACTCCCCCTCCCTCCCTCCCCCGTCAGTACAGGAAGTGCTCTGAAGCTCTGTGCTTCTACTTCCTCCTGCCAAGAGCAGGCTCAACTGCGCCAGACTCTTCAATAGAAGCTGATTGGCCGTTCCCTCCGATCTCCTCCTAGTTCCTATTTATAGTTGTATTATTGAGGAGAGACTTTAATCCAAAGCCACTCGCTGTGGAATCAGAGGCTAGCAAAGCTGGTTGGGAAGAGGCATCTTGATTGTACCGTTGGCTAAGGGCATTGGGGATCCAACACAATGCCTGGACACATATACACAATTGTTTTGTGATTGTTAGTATAGTGGGTGTAAACGGTGTAACGAAACCAGCCGACAATCACCGTCAACAACAACACAAAGATGTAAGACACACACACACACACACACGCACACACACACACACACACACACATACGCACACACACACACACACACACACACACACAGATTTACCGGGGCGTAGAGCAGCAGCGCCCCAAACAGGATGGTCTCCACCAGGACGAGGCCGGAGGTCCGGATCCTCTGGGGTGGCAGGGAGAGGAGGAGGAATGAGACATGAGACCCTGGGGACACGCTGCACACCTCAGGGTGGTGTGGTGGTGGTTTGGTGATGGTGGTGGTGATGGGGGTGGTGGTGGTGGTGGTGGTGGTGTGGTGGTGGCTTTGGTGACAAGCTACGAATGTACACAATCCTTATGGATGCAATGCATTAATATACATTATAAAACATATATACTTGGTCTGGGGGAATACTAGATTCTGATTGGCTGCAGGGTGTGCATTAACCCTTGATATACGGACACCTGCTAAGTAGTTCCAGTCAAATTGTCTGTTCGGCCTTCAAAACGAGAGCTGGCAAATTGTGAAAAATGAATTAAACTGTAATCAGACAACGTGGTTATATGCTATAGACCATATAGTATCTGTGGTATAAAGGCTGAGACGAATTTCGAATTATAAATATGTACAATGCATAACGTTACAATGCAGGTATTAGTCAACCCCTCAGGCGTTACCAGGGAAACAAAGTTATGGCTTGTGAAAAACTTTATATATATTTATAAATTAATGGTCTTAATTAATTTTCTTTGGCAAGTGACCGTGGTATAAGCGGGATAATACCCTTCGAGGTGTCCATTATCAGGAATTAATGGTCTGGACGGTTCTAAGGCCTCTGTGTCGTCCATTAATTCCTGGTAATGGACACTTCGTCGGGCATTACCCCTTACATGTATAGCACTTAGAGATAAACAATACATATATTATACAAACCCAAAACAACGCACATTATACGCTCTCATAGACACTATAGTTCACCATGCACTACATCCCACTTACTATACACTGCACCCTAACCCCACCCTCTGACCCCCCGTGACCTCTGACCCCGGTGCCCTCTGACCCCGGCGCCCTCTGACCTTGTTGCTCCTGAAGTGGTAGACCACCAGCATGCAGGCCAGGTCCAGCGCCAGCACCAGGCCCTGGGCGGTGGCCAGGGCCAGCCGCGGCCCCCCGGCCTGCTGCACCAGGCAGGGCGTGTCGTCGCGGCAGAAGGGGCATCCCTCGCGGCACGGTAGGCAGCGGCCCCCCGAGACATCCGGGGAGGGGCCCTCTCTGTTGGGCGGGGCCGGCTCCTGTCCCCCTGGGGCCAGAGACGGACAGTGGGACAGACGGATGGGGGGCACAAACAAGAGATTGACCGAGAGATGGGTGGACGGACAGACGCACAGAGCACACAGATGGACAGGGAAACAGTGGAGGAGACAGACGGAGAGAGGTATGGATAGAAAGACAAATACACACACACACCGGCACACACACAACCACACATACACACACACACACACACACACACACACACCGACACACACCGACAAACACACACACACCGACACACACACACACAAACACACAAGCACACACACACACCGACACACACAACCACACACACACACACACACACAAACACACACACACACACACACACACACACCGACACACACACAACCACACACACACACACGCACACACGCAAACACACAAACACACACACACACACACCGACACACACACACACACAAACACATACACACAGAACCACACACACACACACACACACAACCAAACACACGCACACACACAAACACACACCGACACACACAACCACAAACACAAACACACATACACACACATGACACACACACACACACCGACAAACAAACAACCACACACACACACAGCGACACACACATACAACGACAGCGACACACACACACACACATGCAAACAGACAGATGGATAGAGACAGGTGGACAGCCATGCAGAACGTCATACAGAAGAAGAGACAGATGGATGGAAGCACAGAGGAGGGACAGACAGGCAGACAGACAGAGAACCAACAGAGGGATGGATGGAGGGACGTACAGACAGAGGCAGATATTATAACATCATTATTGTGTGACATTACATGAACTCACCATTATTGCTGATCATTGTTGTTATTGGATCACCATTGGATTAGGACGTTATAGTTTAGTCGAGGTTGCTCTCCACTTTATTACCTCACTTAATTAACTCAGAGTCCAGGTCCATCTGCGTTGAAATCACAAAGCATGTGAGTACACTCGCACACCCGCGTCCGGCGCGCGTTATCTGAGCGAGCGTACACGCGTATGTATTAGCGGATTAGCGGTGGGCTGCTGGCTGGTGGAAGCTGCTGATCACTTCTCTTCCAGGCGGGAACAGCCAAGCACCTGCTGCCCACCGCCTCCCTCCGAGGAGACCGAGGGGCTGCTCTCTAGTAGTCCGCTCTTATTTAGTACATTTCAGACTGTTTTCCTTCAGGTCTTTTGGGAGGGGGGGCAAAAAAAATTAGGACACGATTGAACCAATCTTGAGATTTGATTGCCCAAACGATGCCATCATTCATTGATCCTTTTGTGTGTCTGCGGCTGCTGCACTGCTTGGTGTCGGGAGACGTTGCTCCTGTTCCACTTCCTCTCCCACACCTGGGCTGGATAGCGCTGAGTCCGCCTGATCTGTTACTGTTCTGGTACTGGTATGTTATTCTGCTATTGCCCTGTGATCTGATCACCCAGAAGAACCCAGCACTGTGCTAATGGGGAAATAAAAGAAGGATTGATTTGGTTGATTGACTGAAACCTTTTTCTGATCATGAATAGACAAACAATTATAAACTTAAGCAATTGACTCAATCGACTGATTGATTAATTTATCTTATTTTTTTATCTTCTCAGTTTAGAGAAAAGTTAGGCACCACAAACCTAATCTATGACCTAATTGTCTGTCTGTCTGTCTGTCAAACATATAATATAGATATACATACAGACAGACACATTGCATAATACATAAGGGCCAAGCTTAATCCTCAGCGTTCAGAATTCAGAATGTTACCTGCAATGTGAATGAAACTGTTTTAGAAGCGGGATGTTTTGGAAGCAATATCTATCTTTCCCCATTTGAACATCTTCTGATGCCAATGTGAAGATGTTTTAAAGCTGTCTGACTCGTGGGCTTCAGCTCATCTGCCAATTTTCTGATAAATGTCAGTTGCTGAGGTAATCGAAGCATGGACCTCAAACTCACAGTCACTCCATTACCCATTGCGATTTGAGTTTGCACTGCAGAAGGGTCTGGAGAAGAGTAATTCATTTATTTCTGCTTCCGATACGTTTTTGCGGGAGCCAATCAACAATCTGGCCATCCCCCTGGCGCGCTATTGGCTGGTTCAACACAATTACAACAGGGAAGCGACGGCAAGCAGCCAATTGCGTACAGAGTCATTTGAACTAGGCCCAAGAAAATGACGGCAGCTTCCCCAGACCAACGTCCAATCTACGATTGAGCTTGGTCTGGCAATAGCCAGGCTACCATTACCCCTGATAAACAAAATGGAGCAGGAGAACTATGCATTCACAATTTATACAGTGTATGTTTATGTATATTATGTACTATGCTGTATAAAGTCCGATTTTTTATCACATTTAAATCCAATATATATATTATAATTTTTACTGTCTTAAGCAAGTACAACTTGGTAATGATTGAGAATGTTGCTAGGAAACAGTGCTGAGTTTGGTAAAGGAGGGCGGGGGATTAGGCAGCCACTCTGGAAACCTTAGATGGAGACCTCCGTCTCCATCTAATAACGTGCACATGAATAAATATGATTCATGATGCAGACTTGCGTATTTTCTAATAAATACGCTAACACGAAACCCAATTCAGTCACATCGTCTCCAGGGGCCGTTAGGAGACACAGCGTATTAAGCAGAACTTCAATACGGCGGCTCTGCTGTTTGCATATCGCTCCCTTCCATTATCCCTCCTCCCTCCCTCCTTCCATCCTTCCTTCCTTCCTTCCCTCCCTCCCTCCCTCCCTCCCTCCTTCCTTCCTTCCCTCCCTCAGTCCTTCCTCCCTCCCTCCCTCCATCACTCCATCCTTCACTCCCTCACTCCCTGCCTCTCTTCCCTCCCTTCCTCACTCCCTCCTTCCCTCCCTCCTTCCCTCCCGCCCTCCTTCCTCGCCTCCCTCCCTCCCTCCTTGCCTCTCTCCCTCCTTCCTTCCTTCCCTCCCTCCGTCCTTCCTCCCTCCCTCCATCACTCCATCCTTCACTCCCTCCCTCCCTCCCTCCCTCCCTCCCTCCCTCCCTCCCTGCTGCCCTTCCCACCCTCCCTCCCTCCTCCCCAAGGAAGCTGCTTAGGTCCTTTACTCTTTATTATTTTTACAATTGATCTTCCCTGTGCTACAACAGACACCAATATGGTTACGTACGCAGATGACACAACCTTGTACAGTACGGCCCCTACCTTAAATGATCTAGTAAATACCTTAAATCAGAACCTTGAGAGGGGGTCTCACTGGGTTAAAGATATCAAACTAGTAATGGATGCGGACAAAACAAAATGCATTATTTTTGGCTCCAGGCACATGCTAGTTGACGACCCTCCTATCAACTATCAATGTCAGGAATAACCATTAGTTTTAAAAAAGCAAAACTACTTGGCGTGCTATTGGAAAGTCAACTGTCATGGTCCGACCATATTGATGGGATTGTAAGGAAAATGGGCAGAGGCTTAGCCATGGTCAGGAAGTGCTCCCCATACTTGACATCTTCATTAATGGGTCAAGTCATACAGTCTCTGTTTTTTTGTCATCTGCATTACTGTCCTATAATATGGTCAGCTGCAACTAAGTCTGACCTGAACAAACTGCAACTTGTTCAGAACAGAGCAGCTAGACTGGTACTTAAATGTTCTTTACGCACTAATGTTTTATTTATGCATTCACGCCTGTCCTGGTTATCTGTCAAACAAAAGCTTCATTCTAGTCTCATTATGTTCTTTAGAACCATTATCTTAAATCAATCACCAGATTACTTTTACAAACAGTTTTTAAAATCAATTAACACACATAATCATAACAAAGGATTACCAGTAATGGCTAATTAAAAGCTCCTACACCCAGGACCAATCTCCTCAAACATACAGTTACTTACAGATGTATATCAATCTGGAATCTATGTCCCTGTTATGTGTTGTATGTAAATGTGACGTGTGATGTGCCTTGTCCCTGTATGTTATATGTGCTGCAGAACAGGAACCTGCTGGAAATCAGTTATTTTACTGAGACAGGCCCGTTTTACAGTATATTGTAACTTTGTTACTTCTAATACTTTCCTGTATAATGAATAAAAAGAAAGAAAGAATCTGTTACCATCTCACATTCACCTCTCACAAAATAAATTGTAATTTAAGATAGCTCTGAAGACACACCTATTGCAGCTGTCCACATGACTGAAACTTTAATCATATTTTGAACTAATTTACTGTGACCGGTATGACCGGCATTTTAATCTTATGTTGTACTTATTATCTTTTGTATAATGTTTGGTAATGTATGTATTCTCTATGTTTTATCTTGTATGCTCCTATATGGACCCCAGGAAGACCAGCTGCCGCCTCGGGGTCAGCTAATGGGGATCCATTTAATAAACAATAAACAATCTCTCCTTGCCTCCAACTCTCCCTCCTTCCCTCCCTCCCTCACACAGTTAAGTCATGGTATCACCACATCAGTTCTGTCCTGAGGAATACAAATTAGTGAGCATTGGCAAAGAACTTAAATCAACGGCTTTGCTGGTTTTTAAGATTGATAAAAAGAAGGCTTCAAAGGCGGTTTTATTATCTATTCGGCAGATTCATCTGATTGAAATCCAGATTTCAACCACCACATTCTGTTTGTATCGGTATTGCAAATAGACCACTTCTGTAAACATTTGTTTGATATTACATTTAAAGAAAGGTTCCAAATGTGCACTTTCTGGTTTGTTTATTTCCTCTTCCTGCATGGACATGTGACCTACCTGTAAATCCGTTGAGCGCCACTCGGCTGGGGTGGTAGAAACCCTTCCTGCACTGACACTTGTATTTGTCCAACACAAACCCATGGCCCTCGATAGGAGTGCACTAGGGGAGGGGAGAGAGAGACAGAGAGAGACAGAGAGAGAGAAAGAGAGAGAGAAATACAGATTGGAAGTCTCCATTATAGTTAACCAAAGAGCTGTAAAAAGAAAGACAGACATAAGACATAAATACTGACCTACATACACACATACATATGAATACATATATACATGAATAAATAATTACATACATATACACGTACATACATACAGTGATGGGCAGTAGCGTTAGCAGTGAGCTCCTGGTCCAACCTCATATCTCAGGAGGGTGATGGGGACATTGATCTTTTCTAAATCAAATAGTTTTTCAGTGGCACAGTGCTTTTATTGATCGAGATCCGCAGTAGCGATCACGCGAGTTACATTCCCCGATGGTTTCTGAGGCTCAAACACAGGAGAGCCTTCTGCTGGAATCAATTGGAAAATCTGTTCCCCCGAACACGGACCATCTGCTCAGGAAGACGTGAGGTGTTCTGTGTGGAGCTGAGAGAAGCACTCCATGACAGGGACATCCCAGACCAATTTTTGAGCTGATATTAAGACCATAGTCACACACACGCACACACAAACCACACACACGCACAGGCCAGACACACACAAGCACACACAGACCAAACACACACACACACACACACACACATACAGACTTGACACACACACCCACACACAGACCAAACACACACAAGCACAAAGAGACCAAACACACACACACACACTCACACACAGACATGACACACGCACGCACACACAGACCAAACAAACACATGCACACACAGACCAAACACACAAACGCACTTACACACAGAGCAGACACACACACGCACACACAGACCAAACACACACACGCACTTACACACAGACCAGACACACAAAGGCGATGGAAGAAGCCAGAAGGAACAGAACAGGTTTATTTTCCGGGTAAACTTTACTTATAAACGGGTGCTTGGTCTTTTAATAAACACCATCTGGCATGGTTCAATCAGGTGCGTGGTGTAAGTTAAAACCTCAGGTGAGTGTTTCAGAAATGATATAATGAAGAATTGAACTGAACAAAACTAAGCTTCTGATGTAGTGCACTTCTTTTGCTATGTTTTGTATCTTAGCATTTCCTTTGGGGAAGCTTCTGTGTAGTGAAGCTTCATTTTACCAGTACCTGGTAGCTTAGCTCACTACACTTAGCAAATAGCTTGCCAAACACTGCATACATACCGACATATACACATACAAACATGTACATGCCTACATACATAAATACATACATACACACATACATGGTGTTTAAATGTGTTCAACCACCTGATGCTGCCGTTTCAGTTCCATTCCAAAAGCTTTATGGCACGACTATTGTTGTGAACAGTATTACCGATGCATTATTTATCTTTATTTTTTGCACCTGATGGATGTATGTTTTATTTCCCTATGACGGTTTTGTATGTTGTTGCATAATCTTTAAAAAAAAATATATATATAAAAGAATTATAGATACATCTTTTTTTTATTTCTTATACATTGGTAGCCTAGTCACAGCTGGGCCCTATTGTTATTAAGGCGGCCGCCTTAACCATACAGTGCTGGGGGAAACACTGCTAGAGTTTCCTGATGCCCCATTAATCCAGGCTTGGGACCGGCACTTAGTTGTGCTGGCTTGGTTAGGCTAAACTATAAACATATATTACAAAGATTCCAACTAAATAAAGCCACATACACACTACAGAACCAAATCTGAAATATAGGCCTATAGTAGGCTAGTCCAACAAAAATATTGAACAAATTAGTTTTAAGAGATTTTTTTATTTTATAAACTATACTCTAGTCTAGCCCATATATTTTGTGTTCAAAATGTTGGTAGTTTGAGTTTGAGGAAAAGTCAAAATGCTATTTGGCAACCTAACATGTATACAGGCCTACCATTAAATATTCATCACGATTTTATCGAGAAGGCATTTGGCGCGCCTTGCATCAAAGTCATTGACAATGTGCGTGTTCTCGTTCACTCTCAATTGACAACCAGGCCAATGATCGGCATACATCTGCTCTGATTGTGATTAGACCAGCCCAGTGCCAATCGGGCCGCTGATCGTAAGGTTTTATGGGCCGGTCAGAACAATATATATCTTAAAAAAAAGTGTCAGGGCTTTCTGCTCAAATAGCACGTCGGCCGACTGGGAAAATGCCCGGCATGCCCGATGGCCAGTCCGTCCCTGCACTATGACATAGATACATACTTAAATACATACATACACTGCTATATACATACAAACATCCATCCATCCATCCATCAATCCATAAACACACACACACACACAGGCACGCTTGACGCCAGATGCACGCACAAACACACAAGCACACAAATACATACATACAAACATACCTACATACATACATACATACATACATACATACATACATGCATGCATGCATACATACATACATACATGCATGCATGCATACATACATACATACATACATACATACATACATACATACATACATACATACATACATACATACATACATACATACATACACTACGACATACATTCAAACATATATAGCAATAGAGATGCACATTAAAGAGAGAGAGGGAAAAGCTATCACTATCATTTAGAGTTCCTTCCAAGTGTTTTGGGGAGTGTGGGGGAGTGTGGCGTGTGTGTGCCTGCCAGCCAATGAGACGCAGGGAGAGGTGTTATGGTGTGAATCTCAAATGGTGTTTAAAGACAGGAGGTTGTGATGGAGAGGCTGAATCAGCCCAGGGCTGTGCTATTAATGCATTGGGACAGAAGAGGCAGGCGCCAAAGAACGGTTAAACATAGTGCTAGCTGGGTTTAACGTTACCTAAGTTTGACAGTGTTTTGTTTCCCCGATAACTAGGTTTCATAGTAGTCAGGGGAAAACCTTTACAGAAACACCGACAGACAGTCGTTGAGCCAGGCAGATGGAAAGACAGAAAGACAGGCAGACGGAATAAAAAACGGACTAAAACACAAATAGCCATAGTCACACATCAAGACTACACAAACAAGAGATGTATGACATACACACAAAAGGAGCTCAGAATTTAATAGCCGTGCATATGGTCAGATGCAACGCACATGGCGCTACCGATATTCCACTGCAGTGGATGTATGTCGTTAAACCAGCGTCTCTGGGACAGAAAAATAACAGCTGGAGTGTTTTTCTTCCTACGCTTCATCGGCTTAGACGCCATACTGTCAACAAAGCTTTTTTTAGCTTTATATAACGTCATTTAGCAAATAATGAACGACAAGAAGCCATGTAGGTTTAGCTCGGAAGGCTAATCAAGTCCCAGTGTGGTTAAGGTACGATAAAGGCATGAAAATAGAGGCAAGGATGTGTGCTGGGAAGCAAAGTAAATCACACACAATTATTGTGTACATTTAGAACTTCATCTACATGATAATTGTTCAATTAAATGTTGCTATATAATATGATTATTATTAATATCATTATAACTGTGTTTTGGCTATACTTTGCCTGATATTTGTATATCTTTGATGTTGTTTTTTAAAGTGTTTTTTTATATGGGTTTTGGAACATTTTGATGCTGATTTTGGTATGTTTTTTATAATGTTTTTGGTACAGTTTTGATGTCTCCGGTTTTAGCATTAAGAGTCAAAAGAGATTTAATGTTATTCATGTCCACCTCCTCCCTTTCCCTGCTGCAGCGTCGCTTCAATGGAGAGTAAAGAGCGAGAGGGAGAACAAGACCACAACTGAACACTAAGAGGATGCCTTCCTGAAAACAGATGCAGTGTCTTTGTATTCAGTCTACATACATGGATGTTGGCCGTTTTTTTAATTCCACATCTCACCAAAGAAATACATTTCAACCCCTTAAGATAGCAATAGAATAGAGTCTGACGACACAATGCCTCAACATCTACAGCAATGTCTTCAAATCATACTGCTGTGTCTTAAAATTTGTGCTTTTGTCCTAATCACCAGCCGAGGTGAATCCTGCTGCTCTCAAACCATGCCTACACACATACACGCACACACACACACACACACACACACACACACACACACACACACAGACACACAGACACACACACACACACACACACACACACACACACACACACACACACACACACACACACACACACACACGCAAACACACAGCTTCTGCCCTCCTGTTTCTTCACAGCCTTTATGCTGTTATCTTTCATCACATTATAACCTCTTCCTTTGTAAACAGTTGTGCCTTGTTCTGTGAAGAAGACCTATTGAAATCTATTCTACAGTAGATATGAGGTCTGGAGACTGGTTCTACTGCATGGTCAGGGACCAGCTGAAGGCCTGTGAGGACCGGGGCCCGGGCCAGCATGTCTCCCCCTGTGGGACCCCTAGAGTAGGGGGTGGTGGAGGGAGGGGAGGGCCCTGCAGGAGCCAGACAGACTCAGTCAGACTTCATCCAGAAAGTAAGAATGAACAATTATTGAAAGAAAGACAGGAAGAAAGAAAGTAAGTATGATTAAATACATGCAGAAAAAAAGTAGAAAGTAACAGAAAGAAGCCCAAAAAAAAATGGAACAAAAGGGAAGCAGAGAGCGAGAGTGAAGTGGAACACAAGGACGGAATATTAATAACACATCACATCCGGCCAGCAGTGGGGGGCCACGTCACACACACACACACACACACACACACACACACACACACACACACACACACACACACACACACACACACACACACACACACACACACACACACACACACACACACATTCATCCAAACAGAAACACACGCACACACTCACACATATTCACAAACACACACACAAACACAAACAAACACACAACTTCAAGCACGTTCAAGGACACTCAACAGATACTCAACCAGGAGCTCTTTTAATCAACAAACACAAACAATCATGCACAAATGTGCATATGCACACATGCATATATTTCATTTTGTGACACACACACAAACATGCACATGTATTTTATATGTAAACACACTGTCACACACAAAAAGGCACAAAAATATACAAACATACATGTGCATAAACGTACACACATCCACACACATAAATACACTTACACATAAAGAAACACAGACACACACACACACACACACACACACACACACACACACACACACACACACACACACACACACACACAAACAAGTGCTCACAAATACATGCACACGCAGATACATACCGAAGAGCAGACACAATTACACAGACTCATACAGTATATATACACACAGAAAACACACACTCACACTCCTACACTCCTACACACACACACACTCACACCCACACACAAGCACATACACACAGAAGCGCACACACCCTCACACACAAACACAGTTATTTGCTGTGTGCTGGTAAAAGTACCATCAGGAGGGACTAGTATTTATAATGAACGACAACATTTATCGACACCAACAACAGATTAGACACCTTCAAATGATTTCCTGGGAATGATGAACTAATGCGTTCTGCTGGGAGATGAGTCCCCTTGACGGGGGGTAGAATAGGACAGGGTTCTGTGATGCATCTCAGTCGGGCCGATCTCTTCTAAAAACTGTGACTTTTTACGATGTTCAGGGGCAGAATTAGTCTAGAAACTATTAGTCTTACTGTAACTACATCACTTCTGTGTCCGGTATTAACTGCATTAAATATTATGTTTCAATGAATGCAAACTTGATCTTCAGTGTCTGTGTTATGATAGTAATTGTTCTTGGTGGTGAGATCCCCCATGCACCTGCTGCACTAAATCCACACTAAACACTTTCTGATCCATCCCTACAATGACAAACTATGGAACTTTTCAGCTAATACAAATACATTGCCCACCTTTTATTTGATTAATAAAAGATGCACAAGCTACCCATCATTCATCGAAGCTATTGGTGACAAGCAGCACGAAACTGCTCCCACATTGTGAGACGGGGAAGGTTAAAGGTTAACACGCTGTCCTTATCGTAGGTTATCCACTGTATCGTTTTTGGTATTATTTAATGTTGAATGGCATTAAATTACATTTACATGTAAATGTGTCAGTCAGTCAGTCAGTCAGTCAGTCAGTCAGTCTGTCTGTCTGTCTGTCTGTCTGTCTGTCTGTCTGTCTGTCTGTCTGTCTGTCTGTCTGTCTGTCTGTCTGTCTGTCTAAATAGTTAATCGCGTTTGTAGCCTACACCCAGATGTCTCTGTGCGTAGTCCAGCCAATGAACCAAGCCGTCTCCTTGACGAAGCGGGAATATACCCTTTCGGTTTTACACAGGCAGGACAGTGAAATTGTGCCAAGCCGTGACCGTACCGGCTTGGCAGTGTAAAAACACCTCTATCTGTCTGTCTGTCTGTCTGTCTGTCTGTCTGTCTGTCTGTCTGTCTGTCTGTCTGTCTGTCTGTCTGTCTGTCTGTCTGTCTGTCTGTCTGTCTGTCGGTCGGTCGGTCGGTCGGTCGGTCGGTCGGTCGGTCTGTCTGTCTGTATGTCTGTATGTCTATCTATCTACTTTCCTTGCTGTTTTCCTCTCATGGTTGCGTTGAGTACAACCAGCAGCCTCCAGTGATCCATTCCATAGAGTGAACACCACCTTCAGGAGAACTCACTAAACAAGCAGCCAGAGACTTCCCCCGGAGCCAAGACAGTACTGCTGTTACTGCAGTCCCAGTGTTATCTGCTGCTACAACCCTTTATAGAAGACACCAAAAGGATAGAGGGAGACAGGCATATAGTGAGGGAGAAAGGGAGAGAGAGCACTCTCTGTTCCTTAGGGATCTATAAATACAATGAAAACATTAAACCTGAAAAGCATTTAAATTACTCTGTCCCTAGAGTCTGGACTTGGTTGGCCACAGGAGACCCCAATAATAATAAATATATATATATATTCACATATCCGAGGAAACAATGGCTTCAGCCTCCACCACCACCTCTCTGTCTGTCTGTCTGTCTGTCTGTCTGTCTGTCTGTCTGTCTGTCTGTCTGTCTGTCTGTCTGTCTGTCTGTCTGTCTGTCTGTCTGTCTATCTATCCACACACACACACACACACACACACACACACACACACACACACACACACACACACACACACACACACACACACACACACACACACACACACACACACATATGCACATGCCCATGCAGACATACACACATACACTTCTCAGCCAAATACTGTAAAAGCCAGTGCATGATGGAAGCGCGACAACCTCTTTGCCTCCAACAGATAAGAGGAGTTCTCCTCTTATGGGGAGAGGTGGCCAATCTGAGGGCCTTACCTCCTCGATTCCTCCTACCCCTCTCTCAGTGTCTGGTTCCACAAGTACAAGGGGAGACGAGGTCAACAGAACGAGCGCTGAATTCACACATTCTCCATGGGGTCTGGTTGTTGCCACAACCCTGCCACTGTTGCTATTATGCCGGCGGATAAATTACCCTTGCGCTGCCCTGAAGTAGCCTAATTACCCGTAGATGTGGTTTGAGCATAACGTGCAATAAACCAATGAGAGGGCCATCTCCTATCCCCCTTAGCCATGAGTGCATTTGAACCTGACGAGTTGATATTTTGACAGCGCGTTTACAGTCTCCGATGAGACAGATGCAAAACCACATGAATTTCAAACTTCAAATGTCTCAGTTTATGGCCAAATAATATGCCCTAATTCACACATGGAATAGCGTTTTCTTCGACAACTTCCGAAATACTGAGTCATCATGTAAATTGCGGCAAAGAAAACTTAACACACATGATATGCGGTCCTGTGGCCACAACTTTGTGTCTATTTAATGATATGCGGCAATACATAACACACATCGTTTCTTAACAGTATTGTATAGCCTACATTATCGTTATCGACTTGTGTTCCTAATGAGCATGTGTTCCCCAGTTAATGTACATTGCCTTGGACTGTATTATGCGTTACATGTTTAGTTTACGTGTTTTAACAGATGGATGCACACATGCACGCCGCGCCCGCATTCATTCATTCTTTTTAACACTCACTCGCGGTAAAACTATGTTTTCTCACGATCAAATACTCATCAATCCTAAAAGTTAAGGGCTTGTACACAATGTCTGTGTCAAGAGAATATGTGTTTGCTGATGCATTGATTTAAATACAACTTATTACCGCTTTATCAGCTTTTCTTTCCCAAATAATTTAACCAACGTTATCATTTACCCTTAAACGAGATTTTGTTTTGGAAGGCTGGGATATAGCCTGCTCGAGTTTATCATTGTTATTATTATTTTAACACAAGGCATAGCCTACTACTGTAATATTCATTCATGCAGC
>NC_044055.1:24357299-24359799 GCF_902167405.1 Gadus morhua | reverse complement strand
GGGCTGTAAGCCTAACATTGTTTGAGGCAAATGTGGATGTTAATGGATCTTTCAGAACGTTGGTGATGGTGTTAAACCAATTAAGATTGAGGGACTTCATTTATAGATCAAGTCAATCTTCCTCGCTGTTTGTGTTGTAAAGATATCAGTGACCTGGTCCTACCAAACTGGATCTTTTTAAAGTGATTTCTGAATTACGGCGTGTGTTGCTCCACGTTTTCGGCACGCTTTAAGATGGCTTATTAACCCAACTGAGGAGTGTCGAAAAATAGGTAGTGTCGGCGTGTTTATTTCGTATTGAAAGCCATTCCTGCCAAACCGCACGGATTCCGTACGGTTTCCGTGCGGTTTAGCACTTTTACCGCTCCATTCTAGGGCCAGTTTGTGGCCTTCTTGGCTTTCCATATGTTTCCACTGAGCGGTGCGGTACTGTTCGTTGCGGTACAGTGCGGCTCTTTTCGCTTATATTGGCGTTTCCACCGAGCGGTGCGGTTCGATGCGGCTCGGTTCGCTTATATTGGCGTTTCCACCTCCAAAAGTTGGGCAAGGTCCCGAAATTATGGAAAGCCAAGAAGGCCACAAACTGGACCTAGAATGGCACGGTAAAAGTGCTAAACCGCATGGAAACCGTACGGAATCCGTGCGGTTTGGCTGGAATTCCGTACGGAATCCGTACGAGCCATTCTAGGGCCAGTTTTTAGCCTTCTTGGCTTTCCATAGAAACGAGGCATACGGCAGAGCGGGTTCATTGGTTTTCGTAGCCGAGACTTGAGGGGATAACCCCTCCCTCCGGGCTGCTCCACAGCCGGGGCTCCTGCTTATTGGTTCATAGCGCAGCCAGGGCTTCTGCTTATTGGATCATAGCGCAGCCAGGGCTCCAGCCTATTCGTGAATAGATTTTTGCATGATTCAGACCCCTCAGCTAGTCACACACACTCAGAGGAGGAATTTCCTCCCATTGAACCCCATGTTATTCACTGACACTGCCGGGGAAATTAATGGAAGTCAGTGGAGGCTGAGAGAGGAATGTCCTCAAGCAGTAATTTTCATTAGGCGATAGGGGGTGCTAATGTCCCTTTACCCAGGGAAACAAACATTACAAAGGCATTAAAGGGGAATTCAGGTGTAAAATGGACCTGGGATATGTTTAGTATGATAACAAGATGGAATGTTCGTTTGGGAGCAAAAAAGCGCATGTAGTAGATTGGAGAACACAGAGCTTGCGTGTTATTCACGGATGTCACAAGCTCTGTGTTTGCAAATCGACCTATCGAGTCTGAGTCTAAGACAAGATGGCGTCGACGGGTGGACTACTGATGCTATTGTGTGTATAAAATGTCATTTTCAACAATCTGTACACTTACAAAGTTATCAATGCCTCATTTTATACTTTAAGACCCTTATTATACTACTAAAGAAGTGTCGGGCTACTTCTAGCCTTTTAAGTGGTTTAAAATAGCGATTTAGTTTTTACCATAACACATGCCCCCATCGTTCCAAGTTTATAGCGTTTTGGTAGAATCTGCTAAAAACAGCCAACTTAAGAATGCGTCTACATGCACTTTTTTGCTCCCAAACGAACATCCCAACTCGTTATCACATTAAACAAGTCCCAGGTCAATTTTACACCAGATTTCTTCGATAAAGTAGTTATATTTAAGGGCATTCATTCAATACAGTAGTCTGGGCAATCTACATTTTTTATTCTCAACAATGTTAAGGAAGATCTTTCTCCCTCTCCTCACTGGAGAAGCCTCCACTGCCACACAGGTACTAATAAACAAACACACACACACACACACACACACACACACACACACACACACACACACACACACACACACACACACACACACATACAAACTCACACACACACACACACACACACACACACACACACACACACACACACACACACACACACACACACACACACACACACACACACACACACACACACACAAACACACACACATACTCAGACATACGTATGTGTTATCAATCTTCTTTCTATCTGTCTCTGATAGGTGTCTAGCACTCCCTCAGTCTTTTTGGGTTTTACACCTTTGTCCATCCACCAACCAAACACCATAGACCCCAGACACAGCTCTCTGTCAGCGAGCAGGAGAAAACCTGCACGCTCATTGAGGTGTAGAAGCGAAGACATATAGATGTAAGACCATGTAGGTGAAGATGTGTGTTGTTGGTTTGTGTACGCGTGCAAGTGTGTGTGTGTGTGTGTGTGTGTGTGTGTGTGTGTGTGTGTGTTTGTGTGTGTGTGTGTAGAAAAGTAGCGATGAAAAAAAAGCATGGGAATAGGCATGATTCGTCTTCTAAACAATAGAGTACGTCCTGTATCTTCAGCTTAATATACGTTGGTTTCGTTATTTATAGTTGTGAGCAAATCTTCCAAGTCATCTAGGGAACATTTGGCTCATTTGTTTGTGGTCCCTCAGCTCCTGATAAGCTATTGTAACATAATGTAGTTAGTTAAATAACC